>NW_021171924.1:0-214900 GCF_002162155.2 Triticum dicoccoides
ATCAAAGCTAATGCCACGTGCTGATGGTCCCTTTAAGGTGTTAGAGAAAATAAATGATAATGCATATAAACTTGAGCTGCCTGCAGATTTTGGGGTTAGTCCCACTTTTAACATTGCAGATTTGAAGCCTTATTTGGGTGAGGAAGATGAACTTCCGTCGAGGACGACTTCATTTCAAGAAGGGGAGGATGATGAGGACATCAATACAATTGTTACACCCACAGCCCCTGCTGCTATACATACTGGACCAATTACTAGAGCTCGTGCACGCCAACTAAATTACCAGGTACTTTCGTTTCTTGGTAATGATTCTAATGTTCATGAGAATATGATGCTGCCTAAATTGGATACATTTGTTTTGCTTACAAATGAAGGGCCTAGCTTGGAGAAGGATGAACATTGGAGCAAGAACAAGCATGGAGATGATGGCATGCGCAAGGGGAACAAGAACCGAGTTACAAGTGATGATTTCGGGACGTTGAAGCCACCATAATGGGTGCATGAAGCCTTGGACGAAATATACAAGATGCCACTTCATAAATTTCGTCCCGAGGCTATTTTAGGTGTTGCGTCACCTTATTATTGGGCCAGACCCATGTAATTTCGAAATACATAAGTATAGGCTATTTTTAGAGTCCGTATGTGTGGGGAAACAAGAGATAGGGTTGATTTCGGACCCCTCCACCAAGGGCCACGAAATTCCCCCCTCTTCCTCCATATATACAGCCCTTAGGGCATCGTTTAGACTTTGGGTTTTATTTAGTTAAAAGTTAGCCATCGTTGCAACTTCGTGTACTTCGTTTGTGTCCAACGACCAGACCAAGACCGCTTATGAAACCCCACTTTCATAAATACTTCACATATACTCGCAATATTCAGATTGATTTATCATATTCTTGCTTGTTCTTCGATTGCTTGCAGGAATAGACCTTCGTGGTCAGGCTGATCGTGCTTCCAGCATCGTCAGTAACCTCTCGGAGTTGGTTTAGCGATTGCTAAGGCACAACGTCATGCACGTTTGTAGTCAGATCGTCAAAGTCGTCTCCACCAAATCGATAGTTAGCATCTCATCGAAGATCGGGACACCCTCGCCTCTATCACGATCCGACTACGAACGTGCGAGGACGTCGCGCCTTAGCAATCGCTAAACCAACTCCGAGAGGTTATTGACCACGTCGGAGCACAATCAACCTAACCACGAAGGTCTATTCCTGCAAGCAATCGAAGAACAAGCAAGAATATGATAAAAGCAATCTGAATATTGCGAGTATATATGAAGTATTGATAAAGGTGGGGATCCGTAAGCGGTCTTGGTCTGGTCGTTGGACACAAACGAAGTACACGAAGTTGCAATGGCTAACTTTTAACTAAACAAATCCCAAGGAAAAGCTACTAGATGGATCTACTTATATAGGAGCAAGGGGTGGCGGCCAAGGAGATGGGAGGACGTCCCAAGGCAGCCTAAAACTAAATCTAGGTCGTACAAGGCCAATGGGCCCAAGTGGAGGTGATGTAACACCTTTGGACTTGTAGTTTGACTCGGATTCTGCTGCAGCATCAGATTGTTTCATCCACAACTCAACGCTCCGGACGAATTTGAAGGTGATTCCAATTGGGTTGGGAAGTGCACGAAATCTAGTTTCCAACCAAAAAAAGAATCACCCAATTCGGAGTCCGTATGAAAAACTTGTGTGCGTTTTGAGTCAGGTATGTCTGTGCAGTCCGAATCTGAATCCAGAACGTGAGAGACTTGGACTCTATCTTCTTTTGGGCCAAAAGTGACGTGAGAGAACTTTTTGGACAGCAAATAAACATCTCTTTCTTCCTTATCTTCATATGTGGATTGTACAAATGTCCCATACACCTGCAATTAGACAAAACACAAAAGTGTGTGAAGTATTTTTGTTCTGGATAACATAAATAGATTATTGAATAGTTTGCACTAGAAATCACCTGACAAATATGCATATATGCAATATTTTTGGTCATATCCAAGGTAGTCATGTCCTCATCACAGCATCCCCTTCTTCGCATTCAAAGGTTATCTTCTGGCTCCCATGGACTGTAATGGTGCCCTTGTGACCCGGCATCTTGATGAGGACATCAATACCATTGTTACACCCACAGCCCCAACTGCTACATATACGGGACCAATTACTAGAGCTCGCGCACACCAATTAAATTATCAGGTACTTTCGTTTCTTGGTAATGATTCTAATGTTCATGAGAATATGATGCTGCCTAAATTGGATACATTTGTTTTGCTTACAAATGAAGGGCTAGCTTGGAGAAGGATGAGCATTGGAGCAAGAACAAGCATGGAGATGATGCCATGCGCAAGGGGAACAAGAACGGAGTTACAAGTGATGATTTCAGGACTTTGAAGCCACCATAATGGGTGCATGAAGCCATGGAAGAAATATACAAGATGCCACTTCATAAATTTCGTCCCGAGGCTATTATGGGTGCTGCGTCACCTTTTTATTGGGCCAGGCCCATGTAATTTCGAAAGACATAAGTATAGGCTATTTTTAGAGTCCGTATGTGTGGGGAAACAAGAGATAGGGTTGATTTCGGACCCCTCCACCAAGGGCCACGAAATTCCCCCTCTCGTCCTCCATATATACAGCCCTTAGGGCACCGTTTAGACTTTGGGTTTTGTTTAGATTAAATGTTCGCCATAGCTGCAACTTCGCGTACTTCGTTTGTGTTCAACGACCAGACAAAGGCGTCACAGAACCCCACCTTGATCAATAAAGCTTTCATCTTATATTCGCTATATCCAGATTGCAATCTTAGTTTCTTGCTTGTTCTTTGTTTGCTCGCAGGAAACAGACCCTCGTGGTCAGGTTGATCGTGCTCCGGCGTGGTCAATAACCTCTCGGAGTTGGTTTAGCGATTGCTAAGGCGCGACGTCCTCGCACGTTCGTAGTCGGATCGTCAAAGTCGACTTCCACCAAAGCGATATCCATCATCTCATCGAAAGACGGGACACCTTTGCCTCTATCAAGTGGTATCAGATTTCCAGGTTGCTCGGTGAGATTTTACAGTTTTTCGTAGTTTAGATCGAGTCTGTTCTTCATACCTATAGTCCATGAAAAAGCCAAAAAAAAATTAGGGTTAGTTCATCCCATCTGAACCAATCTGAGCCTTGCATAATATTTTCTATATTTGCTTTGTTGAATTTGCGGTTGCATCGTCGTGTCCAGTTGCTGGTCTTAGCGTCTAGTCTTTTAGAGTTTCGAGTTCTGTTCACAGGTTGTCACGTCGCCGCTGCCATATATCACCACCGCATCATCATCGTCATTGTTGCCATATACCACCACCACATATTCACCACCAATCCGAATCCATATACGCCACCACATATCCGCCGCCATCACGCCAATCCGAATTCACCTGCAACATATATCCGCCACCTATCCGTGTTCCACCAGATTCATCTTCGCCACCAATCCGAGTTCCACCAGATTCATCTCCACCACCAGTCCTAGTCCGAGTCCAGTAATTGTTGCATTGTTCTTGATTTCCAGATCACGCGATACTCCGAGTCGTGACAGAGAAGGACTCCCCAACTTCCGAGCCATCCGCAGAAGAAAAATAGTTCCAATTTCAAAAAACAAAAAAACTAAGTCTGGAAAATTCTGGCTAGGCAGTTTTTAGACCACTTGTAGACTTTTTCGAAAAAAAATTGTTGCGGAGCAAAAAAAAAAGAGGAAAAAAAGTGCAAAAAAAAGGAGAAAAAAAAATTCAGAGTGTGCTCCTCCCTTGTTTACGTGCCGCGCCGTGATTTTGTTGGTGTTCTAGGCTCGCGTCTCTAGCACACAGTCTAGCCTAGGACCAGCACAGTACCGTCGTTGAGCGTTTATTCAACTTTGCATCTCTGAATTGATTATTGCCGACCCTTTTTGCTACCATAATATAAGCCTTCCCAGCTCCACATACATCTACGTCGTGCGTTTGACTCTCCCTGGTAATCGCTCTATCCAAGCTTTGAGAGTTTTGACTACAACGGTTGCCGATCACCGCCTGTTGCTGGGTAAGAACTGGTAAGAATCTGAGTTTTGCTTGACGGATTTGTGACACCCACCACCACCACTTGTTCGTAGTCTGTAGGATCATATTCTTGTGTGTTTCTATTGCTGCTAACCATGCCAGGATCACTAGCCGACGAGATTGACTGGGAGAATTTATCGAACAAGGAGCTTCATGATAAGTTTCAGCAAATGATGACTGAACAGGTGCAAGATGTGCTGAACAATTTTGAAGAGGCCATGGAGAAGATCACTGGCCTTGAGAAGACGTTCGAAACAAAGCTCGATAACAAGTTTAATGAATTGCTCGCGCGTCTTCCACCACCACCACCCGCTGCACCTAACGCACCTCTCCAACAACAACAACAACGATTACCTCCACGTCGCGAAACAGACCTTCGCCGAGCGAGCCGTGTTCCTCTTGCGTTTGGCCAAACTGTTGGTGCTGCTGTTGATACTTCTGTGGCTCCTGCTGCTGATGCGGAGGAGGATGATTATGTGGGAGATTATGAGGATGAGGTTGATCAAAATCAGCACTACGTGTAGCCACCTGTACCACCACCAGCAGGTCGACCTCAGGTATATATTCGTAATGGTAGCCCTGCACCACCACCTCAGGTACGAGATGATGTCCATATTCCTAAACTGAAATTGAATATTCCACCATTTGAGGGTAGATATGTTCCTAATATATATCTTACTTGGGAGTTAGAAACTGAACAACGATTTACATGTTTACAATATCCTGAGGAGAGACGAGTTGCTGCTGCTGTTTGTGCTTTCACTAGTTTTGCATGTGTATGGTGGTCTAAACATTGTAGATTCTATCCTATTCCAACTACTTGGGCTGCTTTGAAAACTGCTATGCGTACGCGTTGGGTTCCACCATATTATCAACGTGAATTGCTTCAAAAATTGCAGCGTTTAAGACAAGGTAAAAATTCTGTAGAAGAATATTATCAGGAATTACAAACTGGCATGATTAGATGTGGTATTGTTGAGGAGAATGAAGCTATGCTTGCACGTTTTCTGGGTGGATTAAATAGAGAGATTCAGACCATTCTAGACTATAAGGAGTATACTAATATCACTCGTTTATTCCATCTTGCTTGTAAAACTGAACGTGAAGTGCAGGATCGACAAGCATTGGGGCGAACTAACTTTTCTGCAGGCCGACCTTCATCATGGACACCACGTGCATCTTCTACTTCAACTGCACCAGCACCTCCATCCGGTGCCACCTCCAGCCGTGATACAAGAAAACAGGCACAACCACCATTATCTGCCAAGAGCGCACCTGCGGGTCCTGCACAGCGTTCTTCTTCTTCCATGGCATCAACAGGGCACACAAGTGATATTATTTGTCGTCGTTGTAAGGGAGGAGGTCATTATGCGAGGGAATGCAAATCTCCGCGTGTGATGATTGCTACCGCGGATGGTGGATATGAGTCCGCTAGTGACTATGATGAGGAGACATTGGCTCTTATTACACGTGAAGAACATGGTGGAGATGATTCTGATCATGAGACGCAATACATGGCTCCTGAAGACGCTAACAGGTATGAATGTTTAGTTGCTCAACGTGTTTTGAGTGTGCAGGTCACACAAGCTGAGCAAAATCAGAGGCACAATTTGTTCCATACCAAGGGAGTTGTGAAGGAACGTTCTGTGCGCGTCATCATAGACGGAGGGAGCTGCAACAACTTGGCTAGCATGGAGATGGTGGAGAAGCTTTCTCTCACCACAAGACCACATCCACATCCTTACTACATCCAATGGTTCAACAACAGCGGCAAGGTTAAGGTAACACGTACTGTTCGTGTGCATTTTAGTATCTCTACATATGCTGATTATGTTGATTGTGATGTGGTACCTATGCAAGCATGTTCCTTATTACTTGGTAGACCATGGCAATTTGATAAAAATTCTGTACACCATGGTAGAAACAATCACTATACTCTTGTTCATAAGGGTAAAACTATTACTTTGCTTCCTATGACTCCTGATTCCATTTTGAAAGATGATATTAATAGAGCTAATAAAGCAAAACAGGAGACGAATAAGAGTGAAAATCAGATTGTGGCAAAAGAATTTGAGCAACAAATGAAGCCTAATAATAAACCATCTAGTGTTGCTTCTGAAATTAAATTGAAAAGTGCATGTTTATTTGCCACCAAATCTGATATTGATGAGCTAGATTTCAGCAAATCTGTTTGCTATGCTTTTGTGTGCAAAGAGGCATTATTTTCATTCGAGGACGTGCCTTCCTCTTTGCCTCCTGCTGTCACTAACATTTTGCAGGAGTTCGCTGACGTCTTTCCACAAGACGTGCCACCGGGATTACCGCCTATTCGAGGGATTGAGCATCAGATTGACTTAATTCCTGGTGCTTCACTACCAAACCGTGCACCATACCGTACCAATCCAGAGGAGACGAAGGAGATTATGCGCCAAGTACAAGAGCTTCTCGACAAAGGTTATATACGCGAATCCCTTAGTCCTTGTGCTGTTCCTATTATTCTAGTGCCGAAAAAGGATGGTACATCACGTATGTGTGTTGATTGTAGAGGCATTAATAATATTACTATTCGTTATCGTCATCCTATTCCTAGGCTAGATGATATGCTTGATGAATTGAGTGGCTCTACAATATTCTCCAAAGTTGATTTGCGTAGTGGATACCATCAAATTCGTATGAAATTGGGAGATGAATGGAAAACAGCATTTAAAACTAAGTTTGGATTATATGAGTGGTTAGTCATGCCTTTTGGGTTAACTAATGCGCCTAGTACTTTCATGAGACTAATGAACGAAGTTTTACGTGCTTTCATTGGACGATTTGTGGTAGTCTATTTTGATGATATACTGATTTATAGCAGATCTTTGGAAGAACATTTGGAGCATTTACGTGATGTTTTTATTGCTCTACGTGATGCACGTTTGTTTGGTAACCTTGGGAAGTGCACCTTTTGCACCGACCGAGTATCTTTTCTTGGCTATGTTGTTACTCCACAGGGAATTGAAGTTGACAAAGCCAAGATTGAAGCTATTGAGAGTTGGCCGCAGCCCAAAACGGTCACACAAGTGAGGAGTTTTCTTGGCCTCGCTGGATTCTATAGGCGTTTTGTGAGAGATTTCAGCACCATTGCTGCACCTCTCAATGAGCTTACAAAGAAAGATGTGCCTTTTCTTTGGGGTACCGCACAGGAAGAAGCCTTCACGGTATTGAAAGATAAGTTGACACATGCTCCTTTACTCCAACTTCCTGATTTTAATAAGACTTTTGAGCTTGAATGTGATGCTAGTGGAATTGGATTAGGAGGTGTGTTATTACAAGATGGCAAACCTGTTGCATACTTTTCTGAAAAATTGAGTGGGCCTAGTCTGAATTATACTACTTATGATAAAGAATTATATGTTCTTGTTCGGACTTTAGAAACATGGCAACATTATTTATGGCCCAAAGAATTTGTTATACATTCTGATCATGAATCATTGAAACATATTAAAAGTCAAGCTAAACTGAATCGTAGACATGCTAAATGGGTTGAATTCATTGAGACTTTCCCTTATGTCATTAAACACAAGAAGGGAAAAGAAAATGTTATTGCTGATGCTTTGTCTCGTCGCTATACTATGCTTTCACAACTTGACTTCAAAATATTTGGTTTGGAGACCATCAAAGATCAATATGTGCATGATGCTGATTTTAAAGATGTAATGCATAATTGTAAAGAAGGAAGAATGTGGAACAAGTTTGGTCGGTGCAAAAGGTGCACTTCCCAAGGTTACCAAACAAACGTGCATCACGTAGAGCAATAAAAACAGCACGTAAATGTTCCAAATGTTCTTCCAAAGATCTGCTATAAATCAATATGTCATCAAAGTAAACTACCACAAATCGTCCAATGAAAGCACGTAAAACTTCGTTCATTAATCTCATGAAAGTACTAGGTGCATTAGTTAACCCAAAAGGCATGACTAACCACTCATATAATCCAAACTTAGTTTTAAATGCTGTTTTCCATTCATCTCCCAATTTCATACGAATTTGATGGTAGCCACTACGCAAATCAACTTTGGAGAATATTGTAGAGCCACTCAATTCATCAAGCATATCATCTAGCCTAGGAATAGGATGACGATAACGAATAGTAATATTATTAATGCCTCTACAATCAACACACATACGTGATGTACCATCCTTTTTCGGCACTAGAATAATAGGAACAGCACAAGGACTAAGGGACTCGCGTATATAACCTTTGTCGAGAAGCTCTTGTACTTGGCGCATAATCTCCTTCGTCTCCTCTGGATTGGTACGGTATGGTGCACGGTTTGGCAGTGAAGCACCGGGAATTAAGTCAATCTGATGCTCAATCCCTCGAATAGGCGGTAATCCCGGTGGCACATCTTGTGGAAAGACGTCAGCGAACTCCTGCAAAATGTTAGTGACAGCAGGAGGCAAAGAGGAAGGCACGTCCTCGAATGAAAATAATGCCTCTTTGCACACAAAAGCATAGCAAACAGATCTGCTGAAATCTAGCTCATCAATATCAGATTTGGTGGCAAATAAACATGCACTTTTCAATTTAATTTCAGAAGCAACACTAGATGGTTTATTATTAGGCTTCATTTGTTGCTCAAATTCTTTTGCCACAATCTGATTTTCACTCTTATTCGTCTCCTGTTTTGCTTTATTAGCTCTATTAATATCATCTTTCAAAATGGAATCAGGAGTCATAGGAAGCAAAGTAATATTTTTATCCTTATGAACAAGAGTATAGTGATTGTTTCTACCATGGTGTACAGAATTTTTATCAAATTGCCATGGTCTACCAAGTAATAAGGAACATGCTTGCATAGGTACCACATCACAATCAACATAATCAGCATATGTAGAGATACTAAAATGCACACGAACAGTACGTGTTACCTTAACCTTGCCGCTGTTGTTGAACCATTGGATGTAGTAAGGATGTGGATGTGGTCTTGTGGTGAGAGAAAGCTTCTCCACCATCTCCATGCTAGCCAAGTTGTTGCAGCTCCCTCCGTCTATTATGACGCGCACAGAACGTTCCTTCACAACTCCCTTGGTATGGAACAAATTGTGCCTCTGATTTTGCTCAGCTTGTGTGACCTGCACGCTCAAAACACGTTGAGCAACTAAACATTCATACCTGTCAGCGTCTTCAGGAGCCATGTATTGCGTCTCATGATCAGAATCATCTCCACCATGTTCTTCACGTGTAATAAGAGCCAATGTCTCCTCATCATAGTCACTAGCGGACTCATATCCACCATCCGCGGTAGCAATCATCACACGCGGAGATTTGCATTCCCTCGCATAATGACCTCCTCCCTTACAACGACGACAAATAATATCACTTGTGTGCCCTGTTGATGCCATGGAAGAAGAAGAACGCTGTGCAGGCCCCGCAGGTGCGCTCTTGGCAGATAATGGTGGTTGTGCCTGTTTTCTTGTATCACGGCTGGAGGTGGCACCGGATGGAGGTGCTGGTGCAGTTGAAGTAGAAGATGCACGTGGTGTCCATGATGAAGGTCGGCCTGCAGAAAAGTTAGTTCGCCCCAATGCTTGTCGATCCTGCTGATGAGGACATCAATACAATTGTTACACCCACAGCCCCTGCTGCTATACATACTGGACCAATTACTAGAGCTCGTGCACGCCAACTAAATTACCAGGTACTTTCGTTTCTTGGTAATGATTCTAATGTTCATGAGAATATGATGCTGCCTAAATTGGATACATTTGTTTTGCTTACAAATGAAGGGCCTAGCTTGGAGAAGGATGAACATTGGAGCAAGAACAAGCATGGAGATGATGGCATGCGCCAGGGAAACAAGAACGGAGTTACAAGTGATGATTTCAGGACTTTGAAGCCACCATAATGGGTGCATGAAGCCTTGGACGAAATATACAAGATGCCACTTCATAAATTTCGTCCCGAGGCTATTTTAGGTGCTGCGTCACCTTATTATTGGGCCAGGCCCATGTAATTTCGAAATACATAAGTATAGGCTATTTTTAGAGTCCGTATGTGTGGGGAAACAAGAGATAGGGTTGATTTCGGACCCCTCCACCAAGGGCCACGAAATCCCCCCCCCCCTCTTCCTCCATATATACAGCCCTTAGGGCATCGTTTAGACTTTGGGTTTTGTTTAGATTAAAAGTTCGCCATAGCTGCAACTTCGCATACTTCGTTTGTGTTCAACGACCAGACAAAGGCGTCATAGAACCCCACCTTGATCAATAAAGCTTTCATCTTATATTCACAATATCCAGATTGCAATCTCAGTTTCTTGCTTGTTCTTCGTTTGCTCGCAGGAAACAGACCCTCGTGGTCAGGTTAATCGTGCTCCGGCGTGGTCAATAACCTCTCGGAGTTGGTTTAGCGATTGCTAAGGCGCGACGTCCTCGCACGTTCGTAGTCGGATCGTCAAATCGACTTCCACCAAAGCGATATCCATCATCTCATCGAAAGACGGGACACCTTTGCCTCTATCACATAGGATAACACTCTTCATGAATTAGTATCTCTTGAATATCACGGTTTAATCCTCCCCAAAATCTATCCATAAAATCATTTCACTTTCTTCTAAAGAGGAATGCAACAAGGTAGTTTGTAAATCATCATAATATTTTGTTACAGTTTCACTACCTTGTTTTAAGTGTTGCAACTTCTTAATCATGTCACGAGTATAATAAGCAGGGACGAAAGTATGTCGCATGGCAAGTTTCAAATCATCCCAAGTAGTAGGTATATAATCAGGGTGTAACCGACAATATTCACTCCACCAAACCAAAGCATAACCAGTGAAAGAACCAACCGCAACCTTAACCTTTTTATGTTCATCGAAATTATGGGAAGCAAATATATTTTTTATGTCGAACTCCCATTCAATATATAAAGCAGGTTTAAAACGGCCATTAAATGGTGGTATAGATACATTAACCTAATCATGTGCATTTGGATGTTTGTGCACCTCTCGTGACGGTTGTGGTATTTGCAAAGGTGGTGGCACGTCTCCCGCGATCGACAAAGCCCATGAATTGACTCTGGATCCTGTCATGATTAGTAGAACAAGAAACAAAACCCAAAAATAATGTTCCTATAACTACTAGGATGTGGTGGTAAAACGCTCACAGTAAAGCAAATATCAATGTCTTACAAGTTCTTACCATGCAGCAGGCGGTGATCGGCAACCAGCGGTGTCAAGTAACTCCGAATATTGAGTAAAGCGATTGCCAGGGGAGCGTACGTATACACGGTGTAGAAATATATGGAGCTGGGTTGGCTATATATGGTAGCAAAAGATTAGCAATAATCAATTCAAAGATGCAATGTTGAATAAACGCTCAACGACGGTACTGTGCTGGTCCTAGGCTAGACCGTACTAGAGACGCGAGCCTAGAACACTAATGAGGTCACGGCGTAGCACAACTAGCATCAATGAAGGATACTAAGTAGCTCTTGACAGCAAGATATAAGTGAAGATCACAACGGCAGTGAAGATAATGATGAAAAACAACTGCCAAGCAGGATATACAACAACTCTCTCTCCAACTTTCCTCTTGAAAAGTTTGAGACAATTTTCTGATAAATTCTTTCAAAGAATGCTACTAACTCAAGCTTTCCAATGCAAAAAGAATCACTCAATTCCGAGTTGATATGAGGAGTCAAAGAATTCTAAAACTGGCCTGAAAAATTGGAACAAGTTGTGTTCACGAACTTCGGAGGGCAAAAAGACCTATTTAGAAGCCGATTTTGAGATGTCAAATATTGAACTAGCTTCTGCAACTATTTAGATGCGGCTCGTCGCTATCTTTAATTTGAGTACTCACGGAGCCAAAACTGACTTCGTATGTGATAGAGGCAAAGGTGTCCCGTCTTTCGATGAGATGGTGGATTTCGCTTTGGTGGAAGTCGACTTTGACGATACGACTACGAACGTGCGAGGACGTCGCGCCTTAGCAATCGCTAAACCAACTCCGAGAGGTTATTGACCACGCCGGAGCACGATCAACCTGACCACGAGGGTCTGTTTCCTGCGAGCAAACGAAGAACAAGCAAGAAACTAAGATTGCAATCTGGATATTGCGAATATAAGATGAAAGCTTTATTGATCAAGGTGGGGTTCTGTGACGCCTTTGTCTGGTCGTTGAACACAAACGAAGTACGCGAAGTTGCAGCTATGGCGAACTTTTAATCTAAACAAAACCCAAAGTCTAAACGATGCCCTAAGGGCTGTATATATGGAGGAAGAGGGGGGAATTTCGTGGCCCTTGGTGGAGGAGTCCGAAATCAACCCTATCTCTTGTTTTCCCACACATACGGACTCTAAAAATAGCCTATACTTATATATTTCGAAATTACATGGGCCTGGCCCAATAATAAGGTGACGCAGCACCTAAAATAGCCTCGGGACGAAATTTATGAAGTGGCATCTTGTATATTTCGTCCAAGGCTTCATGCACCCATTATGGTGGCTTCAAAGTCCTGAAATCATCACTTGTAACTCCGTTCTTGTTCCCCTTGCGCATGCCATCATCTCCATGCTTGTTCTTGCTCCAATGTTCATCCTTCTCCAAGCTAGGCCCTTCATTTGTAAGCAAAACAAATGTATCCAATTTAGGCAGCATCATATTCTCATAAACATTAGAATCATTACCAAGAAACGAAAGTACCTGGTAATTTAGTTGGCGTGCACGAGCTCTAGTAATTGGTCCAGTATGTATAGCAGCAGGGGCTGTGGGTGTAACAATTGTATTGATGTCCTCATCAGTGCACCTCTCGTGACGGTTGTGGTATTTGCAAAGGTGGTGGCACGTCTCCCGCGATCGACAAAGCCCATGAATTGACTCTGGATCCTGTCATGATTAGTAGAACAAGAAACAAAACCCAAAAATAATGTTCCTATAACTACTAGGATGTGGTGGTAAAACGCTCACAGTAAAGCAAATATCAATGTCTTACAAGTTCTTACCATGCAGCAGGCGGTGATCGGCAACCAGCGGTGTCAAGTAACTCCGAATATTGAGTAAAGCGATTGCCAGGGGAGCGTACGTATACACGGTGTAGAAATATGTGGAGCTGGGTTGGCTATATATGGTAGCAAAAGATTAGCAATAATCAATTCAAAGATGCAATGTTGAATAAACGCTCAACGACGGTACTGTGCTGGTCCTAGGCTAGACCGGACTAGAGACGCGAGCCTAGAACATTAATGAGGTCACGTCATAGCACAACTAGCATCAATGAAGGATACTAAGTAGGTCTGGACAGCAAGATATAAGTAAAGATCACAACGGCAGTAAAGATAATGAGGTGAAACAACAGCCAAGCAGGATATATCAACAACTTTGTCTCCAACTTTCCTTTGAAAAAGTTTGTGCCGATTTTTTTGTTTTTTTTTCTTCTCTCTTTTTTTCCTCACACTTTTTTTTCTTTCTCTCCTTTTTATTTCTCTGACTTTTTTTTCTCCTTTTTTTCTCGTTTTTTTTTCTCTCTTTTTTTCTCCCTCTTTCCAAAACAAACTAGATAAGATGCAGATTGGATCAAGTGAAGATGTGAACGATCTCAACTATTATTATGACAATGAATGGTGGGTAGCACGTGGTGGAAATTGATGGATGGGTGGTGGACAGCGGAAGAGATAATGATGCAGCGGTGGCGTGACTAATGTGAACAGAACTCGAAACTCTAAACGAACTAGACACTAAGACCAGCAACTCGACACGACGATGCAACCGATAATTCAACTATGCAAGCAATGAAAAGAAAATTGCAAAGGCTCAGACTGGCTTGGACCAAGGATGAATAGATCTAACTCTTTTTTGTGGCTTTTTCTTGGACAATAGGTAAGAAAATAAATCTAATCTAGGAAAACTGGAAATTCTCACCGAGCAACCTGAAAACTGATACCACTTGATAGAGGCGGGGTGTCCCGATCTTTCGATGAGATGACAACTATCGATTTGGTGGAGACGACTTTGACGATCCGACTACAAACGTGCAACGACGTTGTGCCTTAGCAATCGCTAAACCAACTCCGAGAGGTTATTGACCACGCCGGAGCACGATCAACCTGACCACGAAGGTCTATTCCTGCAAGCAATCGAAGAACAAGCAAGAATATGATAAAAGCAATATGAATATCGCGAATATGTATGAAGTATTGATAATGGTGGGGATCCGAAAAGTGGTCTTGGTCTGGTCGTTGGACACAAACGAAGCACACGAAGTTGCAATGGCTAACTTTTAACTAAACAAATCCCAAGGAAAAGCTACTAGATGGATCTACTTATATAGGAGCAAGGGGTGGCGGACAAGGAGGTGGGAGGACGTCCCAAGGCAGCCTAAAACTAAATCTAGGTCGTACAAGGCCAATGGGCCCAAGTGGAGGTGATGTAACACCTTTGGACTTGTAGTTTGACTCGGATTCTGCTGCAGCATCAGATCGTTTCGTCCACAACTCAACGCTCCGGACGAATTTGAAGGTGATTCCAATTGGGTTGGAAAGTGCACGAAATCTAGTTTCCAACAAAAAAAGAATCACCCAATTCGGAGTCCGTATGAAAAACTTGTGTGCGTTTTGAGTCAGGTATGTCTGTGCAGTCCGAATCTGAATCCAGAACGTGAGAGACTTGGACTCTATCTTCTCTTGGGCCAAAAGTGACGTGAGAGAACTTTTTGGACAGCAAATAAACATCTCTTTCTTCCTTATCTTCATATGTGGATTGTACAAATGTTCCATACACCTGCAATTAGACAAAACACAAAAGTGTGTGAAGTATTTTTGTTCTGGATAACATAAATAGATTATTGAATAGTTTGCACTAGAAATCACCTGACAAATATGCATATATGCAATATTTTTGGTCATATCCAAGGTAGTCATGTCCTCATCAGTCTCGGACACCTTCGAAGAAATTCAAGAAGGTCAAAGTTCCTCACTTGGTGGCCAGCTCTTATTCTTCATCGCAAGAGACTGATAAAAATGAAGACTTGAATGACACTGCGGCAGGCCCTACTTCAACATCCAACCCTGACAACGCTAGCGCTCCTCCATCAACTTCATGATGATATTCTTCAGGGGCGTTAGTCCTCTTTTTCGTCCCTTTTGGTCATTCGATGACAAAGGGGGAGAAATTTGAGTTAGTCTTCAAGCGGGTCTATCTATATGGGTGTTTTTTTTGCTAACTTACAGTTCTCGTTCTTCTGAAAACTTTATTAGATTGAGTTGTAATCTTAACTCCAATGGTGGTCTGATACTTCTGCTATGTTCTTCTGCATGCTATTTTCCTCATATATGTTAATGCACGCATGTTGAATTACATCAGTCACCATATTTCTTCATGCATTTCAATTTCTTCATATCATATGTTAAATACGTGTATGAATTACAAGATATAGGGGGAGATCTCCATGATTCTACTCTTCAATGTGCTTTGCTTTTCAAAAGAAAATTTCTCACTATGCACATCTTCAGGGGGAGTTCTTCTTTATCTTGCAATCAAATTCCTCAATATCAGTATTTGCACTTCATATGTTTATCCCCGTTGAAAACTTAACCTATATTGTCATCAATCACCAAAAAGGGGGAGATTGTAAGTGCGTCTAGTGCCCCTTAGTGATTTTGGTGTATTGAAGACTTATAGGTTAAGGGAATAATCTATTTGTGAGTGTACACAAGTCTATAAGTCTATGAGGAGTTTGATATTTAGAGAGAAAGTCGACCCCTAAAAATGAATGTCTTCAACTGAAGACTTTGGCTTTTTGAAGACTTTGAAAGTGAAGATAGTGGTGTGATCCTGAAGACTTGATATTCATGCGAGGAATATGAAGCTTGAAGATTTTGTTTTCCTAGTTTCGTTTTTCTCTTTCTTGAGTCATAGGAAACACCGTACTATTAAAGGGGGTCGAGGAAAACCTAAGGAAAAGTTTCCAAGTGATGCTCATCTCAAAATCCTACACCTACCCAATCCTTTCGAGTGAAGCCGTTGAAAATCTCATACAGTTCAGTCAATTTCTTCAGTGATAGAGACAAAGATCTTCACAGAAGTTTAAATACTTAGCCACTCCAACCAGACATATCACTGTCACAGGAGTTGGAACTGGTCTACCAAATCATTGTCTTCACCAAGTTAACTGGTTCTATTTCCTCAACCCTTTCATTTCCTCATTACTGTGTTGTTGTACCTAATCATTACTGTTTGAAGACTTTGAGTGAAGACTTTCTCAATTTCCTCAGTTCAAATTCTTCAGTCTGTTTTTCTTCAGCCTGCTTATCATGTGTTTATGCTTTCTGTACTCTGTGCTTGTTTTCATTTCTTCATGATGATTGTGCTACTACTCTGTTATGGTTGCATCTGAGTACTTATTCCGCTGCTAAGTAGTTCGTTGCTTAGGAATTTCCTCACCCTGAAATTCCTCAGTGACGAATTTGTAAAAATCACCTATTCACCCCCCCCCCCTCTAGTCAATATAATGCACTTTCATGCTAGCTTTTCTCTAGAGCTGTGCAACAAGAGCATTTTCTATGGATTCCACATTTTGAGCTCATTCCTTGTTTGCATGACCCCATTATCTATCCGTGTGTGCGTTTACATGTGTCATTCATTGCTATTGGTCTACTTGTTTCACTTGCAATTTTGTGAATCTCTTTCAACATTATTGATTCTTGCTAACATTTTGCATCAAATTTTTGTGCCACTATCCTCACCAAGCGACTCCATAAGCCTTATTTGTGTAGGTGTGAGAAATCAACGAGATCAGTACCAATTGTGCTATTTCCTTGTTACATCATTGAGTGATCATTAATCCATTCTCAATATCGGTCAAGGTACATTTGGTATAGTTCTCTCCTTTCTTACACTCATATTTTCTCGAGTCTTGTGATGGATAGGAAAGGCATTTCATCTCCGGTCTTCAACAACATGGACGGCGCGAACAACTACATCAGCAATACATACCTCTTCGATCTACAATGACAAATACAAGGCGCACAATCAATATTGAGAGAGCGCATCGACAACCTCACCATCAACATACGACACTCCGAAGCACATACAAGAGACTACTTCGACAACAAGCTTTCTGCACAAAAGGAGGAGCAAGATGCAAGGATGCAACAGATAAGCAACTTGATGGCCAACTAGAAGTCTTCTTCCCCTTCGTCATCTTCAAGGCGGCGGCGAGCGAGTCAACCATCTTCGGAGCGCCCATGCGATGTAAGTGCAATTCGTCCACCTCCACATCTACATGGCGACCATCATCACATTCATGATCCACATGTCACCTCCAAGCATCATGTGCACGACGACGACGAACGACATCTACTACGAGCTCAAGTACGACAACGACACCATTAACATGAAGATGCTCGAGACACGCAAACCTACAAGTCCCAACAAGCTCTACATCAAGCTACGACTAATGAGGACATCAATACAATTGTTACACCCACAGCCCCTGCTGCTATACATACTGGACCAATTACTAGAGCTCGTGCACGCCAACTAAATTACCAGGTACTTTCGTTTCTTGGTAATGATTCTAATGATCATGAGAATATGATGCTGCCTAAATTGGATACATTTGTTTTGCTTACAAATGAAGGGCCTAGCTTGGAGAAGGATGAACATTGGAGCAAGAACAAGCATGGAGATGATGGCATGCGCAAGGGGAACAAGAACGGAGTTACAAGTGATGATTTCAGGACTTTGAAGCCACCATAATGGGTGCATGAAGCCTTGGACGAAATATACAAGATGCCACTTCATAAATTTCGTCCCGAGGCTATTTTAGGTGCTGCGTCACCTTATTATTGGGCCAGGCCCATGTAATTTCGAAATATATAAGTATAGGCTATTTTTAGAGTCCGTATGTGTGGGGAAACAAGAGATAGGGTTGATTTCGGACCCCTCCACCAAGGGCCACGAAATTTCCCACCTCTTCCTCCATATATACAGCCCTTAGGGCATCGTTTAGACTTTGGGTTTTGTTTAGATTAAAAGTTCGCCATAGCTGCAACTTCGCGTACTTCGTTTGTGTTCAACGACCAGACAAAGGCGTCACAGAACCCCACCTTGATCAATAAAGTTTTCATCTTATATTCGCAATATCCAGATTGCAATCTTAGTTTCTTGCTTGTTCTTCGTTTGCTCGCAGGAAACAGACCCTCGTGGTCAGGTTGATCGTGCTCCGGCGTGGTCAATAACCTCTCGGAGTTGGTTTAGCGATTGCTAAGGCGCGACGTCCTCGCACGTTCGTAGTCGGATCGTCAAAGTCGACTGCCACCAAAGTGATATCCATCATCTCATCGAAAGACGGGACACCTTTGCCTCTATCAAGTGGTATCAGATTTCCAGGTTGCTCGGTGAGATTTTACAGTTTTTCGTAGTTTAGATCGAGTCTGTTCTTCATACCTACAGTCCACGAAAAAGCCACAAAAAAAATTAGGGTTAGTTCATCATATCCGAACCAATCTGAGCCTTTGCATAATCTTTTTAGGGTTTTGCTTTGTTGAATTTGCGGTTGCATCATCGTTTCTAGTTGCTGGTCTTAGAGTCTAGTCTTTTAGAGTTTCGTGTTCTGGTCATAAGTTGTCACGCCGCCGCCGCACCATCATCATCACCCCTGCCATCTACCACCACCGCTTATCCGCCACCGCTTCGAATCCGTATCCATATACCACCACGGCTGTCATATACCACCACCGCTGCCATCTACCACCATATATCCACCACCAATCCGAGTTCTTGTCATATTAGGTTTGTTTTCGAGATCCATCTAGATTCCGATTCGTGTTTCCTTGCCGGAGTAGGTTTCGGAAAAAAAAAGAGTCGGGTAGCCACGCTCCGTTTAGGCCCAAAATTTTCCGAAAACGCATTTTTCGAAAAAAATTCTGGCTATCCTATTTTTAGGTGTTTCTGAGTGTTTTGAGACAGGTGCCATTATAGGAAGTTTTTTTTGACCCGTTTCCAGTTTTTGGGTCCGGGCAGTCGAAAAAAAAATTGTCGAAAAAAAATTTTTCGTGCCCATCCTGTCAGTTTGACCTAGGAAGAGTTTTGAGACACTCGCCATTATAGTGATTTTTCGCAAAAAAAAAGCAGCGCAAAAAAAAAAGAGAGCGAAAAGAAAATTTTCAGAGTGTGCTTTTCCCTTGTTTACGTGCGCCGCCGTGATTTTGTTGATGTTCTAGGCTCGCGTCTCTAGCACAGTCTAGCCTAGGACCAGCACAGTACCTCGTTGAGCGTTTATTCAACTTTGCATCTCTGAATTGATTATTGCTGACCCTTTTTGCTACCATACTATAAGCCTTCCCAGCTCCACATACATCTACGTCGTGTGTTTGACTCTCCCTGGTAATCGCTCTATCCAAGCTTTGAGAGTTTTTGACTACAACGGTTGCCGATCACCGCCTGTTGCTGGGTAAGAATTGGTAAGAATTTGAGATTTGCTTGACGGATTTGTGATACACCACCACCACTTCTTAGTAGTCTGTAGGATCATATTCTTGTGTGTTTCTATTGCTGCTAACCATGCCAGGATCACAAGCCGACGAGATTGACTGGGAGAACTTATCGAACAAGGAGCTTCATGATAAGTTTCAGCAAATGATGACTGAACAGGTACAAGATGTGCTGAACAATTTTGAAGAGGCCATGGAGAAGATCACTGGCCTTGAGAAGACGTTCGAAACAAAGCTCGATAACAGATTTAATGAACTGCTTGCGCGTCTTCCACCACCGGCTGCACCTGTCGCACCTCTGCAACAACAACAACTACGCCCCCTTCCGAATCAGTATGGACAAGCACAGCGTGTTCCTATTGAGCCAGGACAAAATTTTGGTGGCGCTGCTACTGCTGTTGGTGCTTCTTTGGCTCCTGCTACTGCTGCTGCTGGTACCCAGGAGGATGATGAGTATGCGGGCGATTATGAGGATGAGGTTGATCAAAATCAGCACTACGTGCAGCCACCTGCACCACCACCAGTGATAGAGGCAAAGGTGTCCCGTCTTTCGATGAGATGGTGGATTTCGCTTTGGTGGAAGTCGACTTTGACGATCCGACTACGAACGTGCGAGGACGTCGCGCCTTAGCAATCGCTAAACCAACTCCGAGAGGTTATTGACCACGCCGGAGCACGATCAACCTGACCACGAGGGTCTGTTTCCTGCGAGCAAACGAAGAACAAGCAAGAAACTAAGATTGCAATCTGGATATTGCGAATATAAGATGAAAGCTTTATTGATCAAGGTGGGGTTCTGTGACGCCTTTGTCTGGTCGTTGAACACAAACGAAGTACGCGAAGTTGCAGCTATGGCGAACTTTTAATCTAAACAAAACCCAAGGTCTAAACGATGCCCTAAGGGCTGTATATATGGAGGAAGAGGGGGTGGATTTCGTGGCCCTTGGTGGAGGGGTCCGAAATCAACCCTATCTCTTGTTTCCCCACACATACGGACTCTAAAAATAGCCTATACTTATGTATTTCGAAATTACATGGGCCTGGCCCAATAATAAGGTGACGCAGCACCTAAAATAGCCTCGGGACGAAATTTATGAAGTGGCATCTTGTATATTTCGTCCAAGGCTTCATGCACACATTATGGTGGCTTCAAAGTCCTGAAATCATCACTTGTAACTCCGTTCTTGTTCCCCTTGCGGATGCCATCATCTCCATGCTTGTTCTTGCTCCAATGTTCATCCTTCTCCAAGCTAGGCCCTTCATTTGTAAGCAAAACAAATGTATCCAATTTAGGCAGCATCATATTCTCATGAACATTAGAATCATTACCAAGAAACGAAAGTACCTGATAATTTAGTTGGCGTGCACGAGCTCTAGTAATTGGTCCAGTATGTATAGCAGCAGGGGCTGTGGGTGTAACAATTGTATTGATGTCCTCATCATCCTCCCCTTCTTGAAATGAAGTCGTCCTCGACGGAAGTTCATCTTCCTCACCCACATAATGCTTCAAATCTGCAATGTTAAAAGTGGGACTAACCCCAAAATCTGCAGGCAACCGAAGATGGAAGAGGCAACAAATCAATAGGTGCACGAGGTAGGAAACCATACACAACTTCAAAAGGGCACATCTTAGTAGTAGAATGCAATGAACGATTATAAGCAAATTCAATATGAGGCAAGCATTCCTCCCACATTTTCTTATTATTCTTCAAAACAGCCCTAAGCATAGTAGACAACGTTCTATTGACTACTTCAGTTTGTCCATCAGTTTGGGGGTGACAAGTAGTACTAAAAAGCAGTTTAGTCCCCAACTTAGCCCATAAACATCTCCAAAAGTGGCTAAGAAATTTAGTATCACGATCTGAAACAATAGTATTTGGCACACCATGCAAGCGAATAATTTCACGAAAGAACAAATCAGCAACATTAACAGCATCATCGCTTTTATGACATGGTATAAAGTGTGGCATTTTCGAGAATCTATCCACGACAACAAATATGCTATCCCTCCCCTTCTTTGTTCGAGGTAAACCTAAAACAAAGTCCATAGATATATCCTCCCAAGGAACACTAGGTACAGGCAAAGGCATATATAAACCATGAGGATTGAGTCGTGACTTAGCTTTTTGACATGTAGTGCATCGAGCAATAAAACGCTCAACATCCCGTCTCATCTTTGGCCAAAAGAAATGTGTAGCAAGTACGTCCTCCGTCTTCTTCACGCCGAAGTGTCCCATTAATCCTCCTCCATGCGCCTCCTGCAACAACAAAAGACGAACGGAGCTAGCTGGAATGCATAGCTTGTTAGCACGAAACACAAATCCATCGTTAACGACGAACTTGTTCCACATTCTTCCTTCTTTACAATTCTGCATTACATCTTTAAAATCAGCATCATGCACATATTGATCTTTGATGGTCTCCAAACCAAATATTTTGAAGTCAAGTTGTGAAAGCATAGTATAGCGGCGAGACAATGCATCAGCAATAACATTTTCTTTTCCCTTCTTGTGTTTAATGACATAAGGAAAAGTCTCAATGAATTCAACCCATTTAGCATGTCTACGATTCAGTTTAGCTTGACTTTTAATATGTTTCAAAGATTCATGATCAGAATGTATAACAAATTCTTTGGGCCATAAATAATGTTGCCATGTTTCTAAAGTCCGAATAAGAGCATATAATTCTTTATCATAAGTAGAATAATTCAGACTAGGCCCACTCAATTTTTCAGAAAAGTATGTGATGAGGACATCAATACAATTGTTACACCCACAGCCCCTGCTGCTATACATACTGGACCAATTACTAGAGCTCGTGCACGCCAACTAAATTATCAGGTACTTTCGTTTCTTGGTAATGATTCTAATGTTCATGAGAATATGATGCTGCCTAAATTGGATACATTTGTTTTGCTTACAAATGAAGGGCCTAGCTTGGAGAAGGATGAACATTGGAGCAAGAACAAGCATGGAGATGATGGCATGCGCAAGGGGAACAAGAACGGAGTTACAAGTGATGATTTCAGGACTTTGAAGCCACCATAATGTGTGCATGAAGCCTTGGACGAAATATACAAGATGCCACTTCATAAATTTCGTCCCGAGGCTATTTTAGGTGCTGCGTCACCTTATTATTGGGCCAGGCCCATGTAATTTCGAAATACATAAGTATAGGCTATTTTTAGAGTCCGTATGTGTGGGGAAACAAGAGATAGGGTTGATTTCGGACCCCTCCACCAAGGGCCACGAAATCCACCCCCTCTTCCTCCATATATACAGCCCTTAGGGCATCGGTTAGACCTTGGGTTTTGTTTAGATTAAAAGTTCGCCATAGCTGCAACTTCGCGTACTTCGTTTGTGTTCAACGACCAGACAAAGGCGTCACAGAACCCCACCTTGATCAATAAAGCTTTCATCTTATATTCGCAATATCCAGATTGCAATCTTAGTTTCTTGCTTGTTCTTCGTTTGCTCGCAGGAAACAGACCCTCGTGGTCAGGTTGATCGTGCTCCGGCGTGGTCAATAACCTCTCGGAGTTGGTTTAGCGATTGCTAAGGCGCGACGTCCTCGCACGTTCGTAGTCGGATCGTCAAAGTCGACTTCCACCAAAGCGAAATCCACCATCTCATCGAAAGACGGGACACCTTTGCCTCTATCAAGTGGTATCAGATTTCCAGGTTGCTCGGTGAGATTTTACAGTTTTTCGTAGTTTAGATCGAGTCTGTTCTTCATACCTATAGTCCACGAAAAAGCCAAAAAAAAATTAGGGTTAGTTCATCATATCCGAACCAATCTGAGCCTTTGCATAATCTTTTTAGGGTTTTTGCTTTGTTGAATTTGCGGTTGCATCGTCGTGTCTAGTTGCTGGTCTTAGAGTCTAGTCTTTTAGAGTTTCGAGTTCTGGTCATAAGTTGTCACGCCGCCGCCGCACCATCATCATTGCCCCTGCCATCTACCACCACCGCTCCGAATCCGTATCCATATACCACCACCAATCCGTGTCCATATACCACCACCGATCCATATCCATATACTACCACCGCTACCACCACCGCTGCCATATACCACCACCATATATCCACCACCAATCCGAGTTCCTTGCTTATTAGGGTTGTTTTCGAGATCCATCTAGATTCCGATTCGTGTTTCCTTGCCGGAGTCGGGTAGCCACGCTCCGTTTAGGCCCAAAATTTTTCGAAAACGCATTTTTCGAAAAAATTTCTGGCTATCCTATTTTTAGGTGTTTCTGAGTGTTTTGAGACAGGTGCCATTATAGGAAGTTTTTTTTGACCCGTTTCCAGTTTTTGGGTCCGGGCAGTCGAAAAAAAAAATTGGTCGAAAAAATTTCGTGCCTATCCTGTCAGTTTGAGCTAGGAAGAGTTTTGAGACACTCGCCATTATAGTGATTTTTCGCAAAAAAAAAAGGCAGCGCAAAAAAAGAAAAAGAGCGCCAAAAAAAAAGAGCGAAAATAAAAATTTCAGAGTGTGCTTTTCCCTTGTTTACGTGCCGCGCCGTGATTTTGTTAGTGTTCTAGGCTCGCGTCTCTAGCACAGTCTAGCCTAGGACCAGCACAGTACCGTCGTTGAGCGTTTATTCAACTTTGCATCTCTGAATTGATTATTGCTGACCCTTTTTGCTACCATATTATAAGCCTTCCCAGCTCCACATTCATCTACGTCGTGCGTTTGACTCTCCCTGGTAATCGCTCTATCCAAGCTTTGAGAGTTTTTGACTACAACGGTTGCCGATCACCGCCTGCTGCTGGGTAAGAACTGGTAAGAATTTGAGATTTGCTTGACGGATTTGTGACACCCACCACCACCACTTGTTCGTAGTCTGTAGGATCATATTCTTGTGTGTTTCTATTGCTGCTAACCATGCCAGGATCACAAGCCGACGAGATTGACTGGGAGAATTTATCGAACAAGGAGCTTCATGATAAGTTTCAGCAAATGATGACTGAACAGGTGCAAGATGTGCTGAACAATTTTGAAGAGGCCATGGAGAAGATCACTGGCCTTGAGAAGACGTTCGAAACAAAGCTCGATAACAAGTTTAATGAATTGCTCGCGCGTCTTCCACCACCACCACCCGCTGCACCTAACGCACCTCTCCAACAACAACAACAACGACTACCTCCACGTCGCGAAGCAGACCTCCGCCGAGCAGATTTGCTGAAATCTAGCTTATCAATATCAGATTTGGTGGCAAATAAACTGCACTTTTCAATTTAATTTCAGAAGCAACACTAGATGCTTTATTATTAGGCTTCATTTGTTGCTCAAATTCTTTTTCCACAATCTGATTTTCACTCTTATTCTTCTCCTGTTTTGCTTTATTAGCTCTATTAATATCATCTTTCAAAATGGAATCAGGAGTCATAGGAAGCAAAGTAATATTTTTATCCTTATGAACAAGAGTATAGTGATTGTTTCTACCATGGTGTACAGAATTTTTATCAAATTGCTATGGTCTACCAAGTAATAAGGAACATGCTTGCATAGGTACCACATCACAATCAACATAATCAGCATATGTAGAGATACTAAAATGCACACGAACAGTACGTGTTACTTTAACCTTGCCGCTGTTGTTGAACCATTGGATGTAGTAAGGATGTGGATGTGGTCTTGTGGTGAGAGAAAGCTTCTCCACCATCTCCATGCTAGCCAAGTTGTTGCAGCTCCCTCCGTCTATGATGACGCGCACAGAACGTTCCTTCACAACTCCCTTGGTATGGAACAAATTGTGCCTCTGATTTTGCTCAGCTTGTGTGATCTGCACACTCAAAACACGTTGAGCAACTAAACATTCATACCTGTCAGCGTCTTCAGGAGCCATGTATTGCGTCTCATGATCAGAATCATCTCCACCATGTTCTTCATGTGTAATAAGAGCCAAAGTCTCCTCATCATAGTCACTAGCGGACTCATATCCACCATCCGCGGTAGCAATCATCACACGCGGAGATTTGCATTCTCTCGCATAATGACCTCCTCCCTTACAACGACGACAAATAATATCACTTGTGTGCCCTGTTGATGCCATGGAAGAAGAAGAACGCTGTGCAGGCCCCGCAGGTGCGCTCTTGGCAGATAATGGTGGTTGTGCCTGTTTTCTTGTATCACGGCTGGAGGTGGCACCGGATGGAGGTGCTGGTGCAGTTGAAGTAGAAGATGCACGTGGTGTCCATGATGAAGGTCGGCCTGCAGAAAAGTTAGTTCGCCCCAATGCTTGTCGATCCTGCACTTCACGTTCAGCTTTACAAGCAAGATGGAATAAATGAGTGATGTTAGTATACTCCTTATAGTCTAGAATGGTCTGAATCTCTCTATTTAATCCACCCAGAAAACGTGCAAGCATAGCTTCATTCTCCTCAACAATACCACATCTAATCATGCCAGTTTGTAATTCCTGATAATATTCTTCTACAGAATTTTTTCCTTGTCTTAAACGCTGCAATTTTTGAAGCAATTCACGTTGATAATATGGTGGAACCCAACGCGTACGCATAGCAGTTTTCAAAGCAACCCAAGTAGTTGGAATAGGATACAATCTACAATGTTCAGACCACCATACACATGCAAAACTAGTGAAAGCACAAACAGCAGCAGCAACTCGTCTCTCCTCAGGATATTGTAAACATGTAAATCGTTGTTCAGTTTCTAACTCCCAAGTAAGATATATATCAGGAACATATCTACCCTCAAATGGTGGAATATTCAATTTCAGTTTAGGAATATGGACATCAGCTCGTACCTGAGGTGGTGGTGCAGGCCTACCATTACGAATATATACCTGAGGTCGACCTGCTGGTGGTGGTACAGGTGGCTGCACGTAGTGTTGATTTTGATCAACCTCATCCTCATAGTCTCCCACATAATCATCCTCCTCCGCATCAGCAGCAGGAGCCACAGAAGTATCAACAGCAGCACCAACAGTTTGGCCAAACGCAAGAGGAACACGGCTTGCTCGGCGGAGGTCTGCTTCGCGACGTGGAGGTAGTCGTTGTTGTTGTTGTTGTTGGAGAGGTGCGTTAGCTGCAGCGGGTGGTGGTGGTGGAAGACGCGCGAGCAATTCATTAAACTTGTTATCGAGCTTTGTTTCGAACGTCTTCTCAAAGCCAGTGATCTTCTCCATGGCCTCTTCAAAATTGTTCAGCACATCTTGCACCTGTTCAGTCATCATTTGCTGAAACTTATCATGAAGCTCCTTGTTCGATAAATTCTCCCATTCAATCTCGTCGGTTTGTGATCCTGGCATGGTTAGCAGCAATAGAAACACACAAGAATATGATCCTACAGACTACGAACAAGTGGTGGTGGTGGGTGTCACAAATCCGTCAAGCAAATCTCAAATTCTTACCAGTTCTTACCCAGCAGCAGGCGGTGATCGGCAACCGTTGTAGTCAAAAACTCTCAAAGCTTGGATAGAGCGATTACCAGGGAGAGTCAAACGCACGACGTAGATGTATGTGGAGCTGGGAAGGCTTATAATATGGTAGCAAAAAGGGTCAGCAATAATCAATTCAGAGATGCAAAGTTGAATAAACGCTCAACGACGGTACTGTGCTGGTCCTAGGCTAGACTGTGCTAGAGACGCGAGCCTAGAACACTAACAAAATCACGGCGCGGCACGTAAACAAGGGAAAAGCACACTCTGAATTTTTTTATTTTTTCGCTCTTTTTTTTGCGCTCTTTTTTTTGCGCTGCTTTTTTTTTTGCGAAAAATCACTATAATGGCGAGTGTCTCAAAACTCTTCCTAGCTCAAACTGACAGGATGGGCACGAAATTTTTTCGACCAATTTTTTTTTTCGACTGCCCGGACCCAAAAACTGGAAACGGGTCAAAAAAAACTTCCTATAATGGCACCTGTCTCAAAACACTCAGAAACACCTAAAAATAGGATAGCCAGAATTTTTTTCGAAAAATGCGTTTTCGAAAAATTTTGGGCCTAAACGGAGCGTGGCTACCCGACTCCGGCAAGGAAACACGAATCGGAATCTAGATGGATCTCGAAAACAACCCTAATAAGCAAGGAACTCGGATTGGTGGTGGATATATGGTGGTGGTATATGGCAGCGGTGGTGGTAGCGGTGGTAGTATATGGATATGGATCGGTGGTGGTATATGGACACGGATTGGTGGTGGTATATGGATACGGATTCGGAGCGGTGGTGGTAGATGGCAGGGGCAATGATGATGGTGCGGCGGCGGCGTGACAACTTATGACCAGAACTCGAAACTCTAAAAGACTAGACTCTAAGACCAGCAACTAGACACGACGATGCAACCGCAAATTCAACAAAGCAAAAACCCTAAAAAGATTATGCAAAGGCTCAGATTGGTTCGGATATGATGAACTAACCCTAATTTTTTTTTGGCTTTTTCGTGGACTATAGGTATGAAGAACAGACTCGATCTAAACTACGAAAAACTGTAAAATCTCACCGAGCAACCTGGAAATCTGATACCACTTGATAGAGGCAAAGGTGTCCCGTCTTTCGATGAGATGGTGGATTTCGCTTTGGTGGAAGTCGACTTTGACGATCCGACTACGAACGTGCGAGGACGTCGCGCCTTAGCAATCGCTAAACCAACTCCGAGAGGTTATTGACCACGCCGGAGCACGATCAACCTGACCACGAGGGTCTGTTTCCTGCGAGCAAACGAAGAACAAGCAAGAAACTAAGATTGCAATCTGGATATTGCGAATATAAGATGAAAGCTTTATTGATCAAGGTGGGGTTCTGTGACGCCTTTGTCTGGTCGTTGAACACAAACGAAGTACGCGAAGTTGCAGCTATGGCGAACTTTTAATCTAAACAAAACCCAAGGTCTAACCGATGCCCTAAGGGCTGTATATATGGAGGAAGAGGGGGTGGATTTCGTGGCCCTTGGTGGAGGGGTCCGAAATCAACCCTATCTCTTGTTTCCCCACACATACGGACTCTAAAAATAGCCTATACTTATGTATTTCGAAATTACATGGGCCTGGCCCAATAATAAGGTGACGCAGCACCTAAAATAGCCTCGGGACGAAATTTATGAAGTGGCATCTTGTATATTTCGTCCAAGGCTTCATGCACACATTATGGTGGCTTCAAAGTCCTGAAATCATCACTTGTAACTCCGTTCTTGTTCCCCTTGCGCATGCCATCATCTCCATGCTTGTTCTTGCTCCAATGTTCATCCTTCTCCAAGCTAGGCCCTTCATTTGTAAGCAAAACAAATGTATCCAATTTAGGCAGCATCATATTCTCATGAACATTAGAATCATTACCAAGAAACGAAAGTACCTGATAATTTAGTTGGCGTGCACGAGCTCTAGTAATTGGTCCAGTATGTATAGCAGCAGGGGCTGTGGGTGTAACAATTGTATTGATGTCCTCATCAACCAGTAGGTCGACCTCAGGTAATGGTAGGCCTGCACCACCACCTCAGGTACGAGATGATGTCCATATTCCTAAACTGAAATTGAATATTCCACCATTTGAGGGTAGATATGTTCCTGATATATATCTTACTTGGGAGTTAGAAACTGAACAACGATTTACATGTTTACAATATCCTGAGGAGAGACGAGTTGCTGCTGCTGTTTGTGCTTTCACTAGTTTTGCATGTGTATGGTGGTCTGAACATTGTAGATTATATCCTATTCCAACTACTTGGGCTGCTTTGAAAACTGCTATGCGTACTCGTTGGGTTCCACCATATTATCAACGTGAATTGCTTCAAAAATTACAGCGCTTAAGACAAGGAAAAAATTCTATAGAAGAATATTATCAGGAATTACAAACTGGCATGATTAGATGTGGTATTGTTGAGGAGAATGAAGCTATGCTTGCACGTTTTCTGGGTGGATTAAATAGAGAGATTCAGACCATTCTAGACTATAAGGAGTATACTAATATCACTCGTTTATTCCATCTTGCTTGTAAAGCTGAACGTGAAGTGCAGGATCGACAAGCATTGGCGCGAACTAACTTTTCTGCAGGCCGACCTTCATCATGGACACCGCGTGCATCTTCTACTTCAACTGCACGAGCACCTCAATCAGGTGCCTCCTACAGCCGTGATACAAGAAAACAGGAACAACCACCATTATCTGCCAAGAGCGCACCTGCCGGGCCTGCACAGAGTTCTTCTTCTTCCAGGGCATCAACAGGGCACACAAGTGATATTATTTGTCGTCGTTGTAAGGGAGGAGGTCATTATGCGAGAGATTGCAAATCTCCGCGTGTGATGATTGCTACCGCGGATGGTGGATATGAGTCCGCTAGTGACTATGATGAGGAGACTTTGGCTCTTATTACACGTGAAGAACATGGTGGAGATGATTCTGATCATGAGACGCAGTACATGGCTCCTGAAGACGCTGACAGGTATGAATGTTTAGTTGCTCAACGTGTTTTGAGTGTGCAGGTCACACAAGCTGAGCAAAATCAGAGGCACAATTTGTTCCATACCAAGGGAGTTGTGAAGGAACGTTCTGTGCGCGTCATCATAGACGGAGGGAGCTGCAACAACTTGGCTAGCATGGAGATGGTGGAGAAGCTTTCTCTCACCACAAGACCACATCCACATCCTTACTACATCCAATGGTTCAACAACAGCGGCAAGGTTAAGGTAACACGTACTGTTCGTATGCATTTTAGTATCTCTACATATGCTGATTATGTTGATTGTGATGTGGTACCTATGCAAGCATGTTCCTTATTACTTGGTAGACCATGGCAATTTGATAAAAACTATGTACACCATGGTAGAAACAATCACTATACTCTTGTTCATAAGGATAAAATATTACTTTGCTTCCTATGACTCCTGATTCCATTTTGAAAGATGATATTAATAGAGCTAATAAAGCAAAACAGGAGAAGAATATGAGTGAAAATCAGATTGTGGCAAAAGAATTTGAGCAACAAATGAAGCCTAATAATAAACCATCTAGTGTTGCTTCTGAAATTAAATTGAAAAGTGCATGTTTATTTGCCACCAAATCTGATATTGATGAGCTAGATTTCAGCAAATCTGTTTGCTATGCTTTTGTGTGCAAAGAGGCATTATTTTCATTCGAGGACGTGCCTTCCTCTTTGCCTCCTGCTGTCACTAACATTTTGCAGGAGTTCGTTGACGTCTTTTCACAAGACGTGCCACCGGGATTACCGCCTATTCGAGGGATTGAGCATCAGATTGACTTAATTCCCGGTGCTTCACTGCCAAACCGTGCACCATACCGTACCAATCCAGAGGAGACAAAGGAGATTATGCGTCAAGTACAAGAGCTTCTCGACAAAGGTTATATACGCGAATCCCTTAGTCCTTGTGCTGTTCCTATTATTCTAGTGCCGAAAAAGGATGGTACATCACGTATGTGTGTTGATTGTAGAGGCATTAATAATATTACTATTCGTTATCGTCATCCTATTCCTAGGCTCGATGATATGCTTGATGAATTGAGTGGCTCTACAACATTCTCCAAAGTTGATTTGCGTAGTGGATACCATCAAATTCGTATGAAGTTGGGGGATGAATGGAAAACAGCATTTAAAACTAAGTTTGGATTATATGAGTGGTTAGTCATGCCTTTTGGGTTAACTAATGCGCCTAGTACTTTCATGAGACTAATGAACGAAGTTTTACGTGCTTTCATTGGACGATTTGTGGTAGTTTACTTTGATGATATACTGATTTATAGCAGATCTTTGGAAGAACATTTGGAACATTTACGTGCTGTTTTTATTGCTCTACGTGATGCACGTTTGTTTGGTAACCTTGGGAAGTGCACCTTTTGCACCGACCGAGTATCTTTTCTTGGCTATGTTGTTACTCCACAGGGAATTGAAGTTGATAAAGCCAAGATTGAAGCTATTGAGAGTTGGCCGCAGCCCAAAACGGTCACACAAGTGAGGAGTTTTCTTGGCCTCGCTGGATTCTATAGGCGTTTTGTGAGAGATTTCAGCACCATTGCTGCACCTCTCAATGAGCTTACAAAGAAAGATGTGCCTTTTCTTTGGGGTACCGCACAGGAAGAAGCCTTCTTGGTATTGAAAGATAAGTTGACACATGCTCCTTTACTCCAACTTCCTGATTTTAATAACACTTTTGAGCTTGAATGTGATGCTAGTGGAATTGGATTAGGAGGTGTGTTATTACAAGATGGCAAACCTGTTGCATACTTTTCTGAAAAATTGAGTGGGCCTAGTCTAAATTATTCTACTTATGATAAAGAATTATATGCTCTTGTTCGGACTTTAGAAACATGGCAACATTATTTATGGCCCAAAGAATTTGTTATACATTCTGATCATGAATCTTTGAAACATATTAAAAGTCAAGCTAAACTGAATCGTAGACATGCTAAATGGGTTGAATTCATTGAGACTTTCCCTTATATCATTAAACACAAGAAGGGAAAAGAAAATGTTATTGCTGATGCATTGTCTCGTCGCTATACTATGCTTTCACAACTTGACTTCAAAATATTTGGTTTGGAGACCATCAAAGATCAATATGTGCATGATGCTGATTTTAAAGATGTAATGCAGAATTGTAAAGAAGGAAGAATGTGGAACAAGTTTGTCGTTAACGATGGATTTGTGTTTCGTGCTAACAAGCTATGCATTCCAGCTAGCTCCGTTCGTCTTTTGTTGTTGCAGGAGGCGCATGGAGGAGGATTAATGGGACACTTTGGCGTGAAGAAGACGGAGGACGTACTTGCTACACATTTCTTTTGGCCAAAGATGAGACGGGATGTTGAGCGTTTTATTGCTCGATGCACTACATGTCAAAAAGCTAAGTCACGACTCAATCCTCATGGTTTATATATGCCTTTGCCTGTACCTAGTGTTCCTTGGGAGGATATATCTATGGACTTTGTTTTTGGTTTACCTCGAACAAAGAAGGGGAGGGATAGCATATTTGTTGTCGTGGATAGATTCTCGAAAATGGCACACTTTATACCATGTCATAAAAGCGATGATGCTGTTAATGTTGCTGATTTGTTCTTTCGTGAAATTATTCGCTTGCATGGTGTGCCAAATACTATTGTTTCAGATCGTGATACTAAATTTCTTAGCCACTTTTGGAGATGTTTATGGGCTAAGTTGGGGACTAAACTGCTTTTTAGTACTACTTGTCACCCCCAAACTTATGGACAAACTGAAGTAGTCAATAGAACGTTGTCTACTATGCTTAGGGCTGTTTTGAAGAATAATAAGAAAATGTGGGAGGAATGCTTGCCTCATATTGAATTTGCTTATAATCGGTCATTGCATTCTACTACTAAGATGTGCCCTTTTGAAGTTGTGTATGGTTTCCTACCACGTGCACCTATTGATTTGTTGCCTCTTCCATCTTCGGAGAAGGTTAATTTTGATGCTAAACAACGTGCTGAATTGATTTTAAAAATGCATGAGTTAACTAAGGAAAACATCGAGCGTATGAATGCTAAATATAAACTTGCTGGAGATAAGGGTAGAAAACATGTTGTGTTTGCACCTGGAGATCTTGTTTGGTTACATTTGCGTAAGGATAGATTTCCTGATTTGCGCAAATCAAAGCTAATGCCACGTGCTGATGGTCCCTTTAAGGTGTTAGAGAAAATAAATGATAATGCATATAAACTTGAGCTGCCTGCAGATTTTGGGGTTAGTCCCACTTTTAACATTGCAGATTTGAAGCCTTATTTGGGTGAGGAAGATGAACTTCCGTCGAGGACGACTTCATTTCAAGAAGGGGAGGATGATGAGGACATCAATACAATTGTTACACCCACAGCCCCTGCTGCTATACATACTGGACCAATTACTAGAGCTCGTGCACGCCAACTAAATTACCAGGTACTTTCGTTTCTTGGTAATGATTCTAATGATCATGAGAATATGATGCTGCCTAAATTAGATACATTTGTTTTGCTTACAAATGAAGGGCCTAGCTTGGAGAAGGATGAACATTGGAGCAAGAACAAGCATGGAGATGATGGCATGCGCAAGGGGAACAAGAACGGAGTTACAAGTGATGATTTCAGGACTTTGAAGCCACCATAATGGGTGCATGAAGCCTTGGACGAAATATACAAGATGCCACTTCATAAATTTCGTCCCGGGGCTATTTTAGGTGCTGCGTCACCTTATTATTGGGCCAGGCCCATGTAATTTCGAAATATATAAGTATAGGCTATTTTTAGAGTCCGTATGTGTGGGGAAACAAGAGATAGGGTTGATTTCGGACCCCTCCACCAAGGACCACGAAATTCCCCCCCTCTTCCTCCATATATACAGCCCTTAGGGCATCGTTTAGACTTTGGGTTTTGTTTAGATTAAAAGTTCGCCATAGCTGCAACTTCGCGTACTTCGTTTGTGTTCAACGACCAGACAAAGGCGTCACAGAACCCCACCTTGATCAATAAAGTTTTCATCTTATATTCGCAATATCCAGATTGCAATCTCAGTTTCTTGCTTGTTCTTCGTTTGCTCGCAGGAAACAGACCCTCGTGGTCAGGTTGATCGTGCTCCGGCGTGGTCAATAACCTCTCGGAGTTGGTTTAGCGATTGCTAAGGCGCGACGTCCTCGCACGTTCGTAGTCGGATCGTCAAAGTCGACTGCCACCAAAGCGATATCCATCATGTCATCGAAAGACGGGACACCTTTGCCTCTATCAACGACCAAACTTCATGAGCACAAGAGAAGACCATGAGACAAGCACCACAAAGAGGAAGCTTCGGCTACCACCACCACTTCGGCATCTTCGTCAAATGCTATCAAGGAATCTTCACCTTTGGACGTACATCATCTTCGCCTACTTCCCATGAGTTCGCCTACATCGACATCTTCAACAACAAGGTGACCACCTACAAGCGAGGATGACACTTCCATCTTTGGAAGCCCCTCAAGGAAGATGGTCGAGCATGCTAAATTCCCATTGGTCATGGAGACGAGCTATGAGGTACCACATCATATGGGCCTCCAACAACAAGACGGTGACAAGAAGGTCGAGCAAGGGACATCCCCTTCGACTAAGGCGACGAGCATGAACCTCTTCAACAACATGAAGACGGCGCCCATATTGTACTCATACTCCGAGTCAAACTACGAGATCGGACATGAGACATTATGTTTGGTCTCGGAGGAGAGTGATGTTTCGCGACATCCTACGGCTTTCATCTTTGGAGGCGTTATGGATGAGGAGGTTGAGCATGAGACTATCCCTTCAACCAAAGCGGTGATAGGAGTTGAGCATGGAGACATTTGCACCTACATCTCTCCGACACCCACATATGACGAGATGCCCCAATTCCCATGTGAGGACAGCCACCACCACATGAGTGACTCCACTATGTGACATTGAGTGCATTTCCTATGAGAGGATGAGTGTTACCACACTAGCCCCACACTTGAGAGCATGCCACACATCCTACATGAGGTTAAGATCCATTTGAGTGACTCCACCAACCATACGAGTGAGTGCATGATGGTGGAAGTGAGTGAGCCACAACACTTAGTGAGTGAGGTAGTTGAGAGGGCACGTGAGGCCACTATGATTTCTAACAACTTAACCTCTACTCCGAGTGTGTTTTCTTTGGTTCTAGGTCTCCTACATGACGACTTGCCTACCCTCGATGAGTCCATCGCTCCAATGGGAAAATCGATGGCCATGGTGGAAGACGATGCACCCCCCACATGGTTCCATCAAGATGAAGATAACAGCGGCTTGGTCTTTGACACCTCACCTATAACACATGAGCGATGCTCTAAAGGTAACATAGGTGATGATGCTTCTCTTGTCCCACTAGTGGACTATCTTACAAATGATTGCTTGCATGATGTTGATCACCTTATGGATTCATCGCATACTATGTCTTGTTTCGATATGACATCCATTTATGATGAATATGATGATGAGCATGTTGAATTTCCTAGTTGTGATGCTATGCTCCATAGGATAGCATGTGAAAATTCTTTTGGTCACATCATGTTCGATAACCCTTTAAACTTATCATATGCTAGGAGTGAGATCTCCCATACTGCATAATTTCAATCTCAACATAGTAACTATGCATGCCCCATTAAAATAAATCCCATTTGCACCTATAGCATAGATGACGAGATGATGGTCATTGGCCTTTTCTTCACTTGTGATGATATTGCCATGTTTCCTTTACATGATTTGCGCAATTCATCTACTATGCCATGCCATGAACACATTGCTTCGGATATGCATTGTTTTGGATCTTGTAAATATTCTCCATGTGATGTTTCCACTAATGATCATGAGACCCCGATAGTTTCCTCATACATATTAGGAGATTTTGATGCATTCCATACTTTGCATGATTCCCATAATTGCGTACACCATATGCATTCCATGAATAACAAGGCTCTACATATTTCCAATGATGCATTACACAATTTGAGTCTCCATTATGCTATACATAATAACAAACCTCTCATGATGGATGACATGTTTTTATATCACACATCTTGATGAGGACATCAATACAATTGTTACACCCACAGCCCCTGCTGCTATACATACTGGACCAATTACTAGAGCTCGTGCACGCCAACTAAATTACCAGGTACTTTCGTTTCTTGGTAATGATTCTAATGTTCATGAGAATATGATGCTGCCTAAATTGGATACATTTGTTTTGCTTACAAATGAAGGGCCTAGCTTGGAGAAGGATGAACATTGGAGCAAGAACAAGCATGGAGATGATGGCATGCGCAAGGGAAACAAGAACGGAATTACAAGTGATGATTTCAGGACTTTGAAGCCACCATAATGGGTGCATGAAGCCTTGGACGAAATATACAAGATGCCACTTCATAAATTTCGTCCCGAGGCTATTTTAGGTGCTGCGTCACCTTATTATTGGGCCAGGCCCATGTAATTTCGAAATACATAAGTATAGGCTATTTTTAGAGTCCGTATGTGTGGGGAAACAAGAGATAGGGTTGATTTCGGACCCCTCCACCAAGGGCCACGAAATTTCCCCCTCTTCCTCCATATATACAGCCCTTAGGGCATCGTTTAGACTTTGGGGTTTTGTTTAGATTAAAAGTTCGCCATAGCTGCAACTTCGCGTACTTCGTTTGTGTTCAACGACCAGACAAAGGCGTCACAGAACCCCACCTTGATCAATAAAGCTTTCATCTTATATTCGCAATATCCAGATTGCAATCTCAGTTTCTTGCTTGTTCTTCGTTTGCTCGCAGGAAACAGACCCTCGTGGTCAGGTTGATCGTGCTCCGGCGTGGTCAATAACCTCTCGAAGTTGGTTTAGCGATTGCTAAGGCGCGACGTCCTCGCACGTTCATAGTCGGATCGTCAAAGTCGACTTCCACCAAAGCGAAATCCATCATCTCATCGAAAGACGGGACACCTCCGCCTCTATCAAGTGGTATCAGATTTCCAGGTTGCTCGGTGAGATTTTACAGTTTTTCATAGTTTAGATCGAGTCTATTCTTCATACCTACAGTCCACGAAAAAGCCACAAAAAAAAAATTAGGGTTAGTTCATCATATCCGAACCAATCTGAGCCTTTGCATAATCTTTTTAGGGTTTTGCTTTGTTGAATTTGCGGTTGCATCGTCGTGTCTAGTTGCTGGTCTTAGAGTCTAGTCTTTTAGAGTTTCGAGTTCTGGTCATAAGTTGTCACGCCGCCGCCGCACCATCATCATCGCCCCTGCCATCTACCACCACCGCACCGAATCCGTATCCATATACCACCACCAATCCGTGTCCATATACCACCACCGATCCATATCCATATACTACCACCGCTACCACCACCGCTGCCATATACCACCACCATATATCCACCACCAATCCGAGTTCTTTGCTTATTAGGTTTGTTTTCGGGATCCATCTAGATTCCGATTCGTGTTTCCTTGCCGGAGTAGGTTTCGGAAAAAAAAGAGTCGGGTAGCCACGCTCCGTTTAGGCCCAAAATTTTTCGAAAACGCATTTTTCGAAAAAAAATTTGGCTATCCTATTTTTAGGTGTTTCTGAGTGTTTTGAGACAGGTGCCATTATAGGAAGTTTTTTTTGACCCGTTTCCAGTTTTTGGGTCCGGGCAGTCGAAAAAAAAAAATTGGTCGAAAAATTTCGTGCCCATCCTGTCTGTTTGAGCTAGGAAGAGTTTTGAGACACTCGCCATTATAGTGATTTTTCGCAAAAAAAAAAAGCAGCGCAAAAAAAAAGAGCGCAAAAAAAAAGAAGAGCGAAAAAAAATTCAGAGTGTGCTTTTTCCTTGTTTACGTGCCGCGCCGTGATTTTGTTGGTGTTCTAGGCTCGCGTCTCTAGCACAGTCTAGCCTAGGACCTGATAGAGGCAAAGGTGTCCCGTCTTTCGATGAGATGGTGGATTTCGCTTTGGTGGAAGTCGACTTTGACGATCCGACTACGAACGTGCGAGGACGTCGCGCCTTAGCAATCGCTAAACCAACTCCGAGAGGTTATTGACCACGCCGGAGCACGATCAACCTGACCACGAGGGTCTGTTTCCTGCGAGCAAACGAAGAACAAGCAAGAAACTAAGATTGCAATCTGGATATTGCGAATATAAGATGAAAGCTTTATTGATCAAGGTGGGGTTCTGTGACGCCTTTGTCTGGTCGTTGAACACAAACGAAGTACGCGAAGTTGCAGCTATGGCGAACTTTTAATCTAAACAAAACCCAAGGAAAAGCTACTAGATGGATCTACTTATATAGGAGCAAGGGGTGGTGGCCAAGGAGGTGGGAGGACGTCCCAAGGCAGCCTAAAACTAAATCTAGGTCGTACAAGGCCAATGGGCACAAGTGGAGGTGATGTAACACCTTTGGACTTGTAGTTTGACTCGGATTCTGCTGCAGCATCAGATTGTTTCGTCCACAACTCAACGCTCCGGACGAATTTGAAGGTGATTCCAATTGGGTTGGAAAGTGCACGAAATCTAGTTTCCAACAAAAAAAGAATCACCCAATTCGGAGTCCGTATGAAAAACTTGTGTGCGTTTTGAGTCAGGTGTGTCTGTGCAGTCCGAATCTGAATCCAGAACGTGAGAGACTTGGACTCTATCTTCTCTTGGGCCAAAAGTGACGTGAGAGAACTTTTTGGACAGCAAATAAACATCTCTTTCTTCCTTATCTTCATATGTGGATTGTACAAATGTCCCATACACCTGCAATTAGACAAAACACAAAAGTGTGTGAAGTATTTTTGTTCTGGATAACATAAATAGATTATTGAATAGTTTGCACTAGAAATCACCTGACAAATATGCATATATGCAATATTTTTGGTCATATCCAAGGTAGTCATGTCCTCATCATCCTCCCCTTCTTGAAAATAAAGCCGTCCTCGGCGTTGGTTAATCTGAAATGTGGCTAACAAAAGAGACAAGGTGTACATGTTGTATATGTATATGTCATCCATTTTTACTTCCCTTGATTTTTGCATATATGACACATGAATAGATGAGTACCTTGCATAGTTCATAAAATCTAAAGCCAAAAAATTAGCACAAGAAGTAGAAGGCATGAAAATATTGCAGCTCAGTTTGCACATATAAGTGAAGCTCTTATTCATTTCAAAAGATAGACAATGATCATCATTAAACCATCCCAACATCGGTGAATAAACCTTACTTGCATCAAATTTACATTCTACAACATGCTTAAATAAGCAAACATGCAATAAGTCATTCAACACAGAATCATCACCAAGATTAGAGGTCATATCAAAATGATTAAACATTGGTTCTTTTGCATCAATAGTTAATACAATGGGTGCACTCAAAATTGTTGGTATTTCAGTTGTTTGATCACATGGCAAAGTCAAATTATCAATGTAGTCCTCCAAAATAGGTGGTGTGATCAAAGTAGTGGGTAGCTCATCAGATGGTGCATTCAAATTGACAAGGCATTCATCATTCTCATGTAGAGATGGAAGATCAGTACCTTTGTCATTACCTCTTATGATCAACTCAGATGATGTAGCCACTCTCGGGGGCGATGTGTCACATGGTGGAGGTGATGTAGTCCTGACAACAACGGATGTGGTTGTCATAGTATGCCTAGTAGTTGAAGGAACAATCATATCAACTCTTGGAATGTGCATCGTGCACTTGTTCTCCTCGTGGCCAACACGTCGTTTTATTTCCTGTTCAGCTTTACAAGCAAGATGAAACAAATGGTCCATAGGATAACACTCTTCATGAATTAGTATCTCTTGAATATCACGGTTTAATCCTCCCCAAAATCTATCCATAAAATCATCTTCACTTTCTTCTAAAGAGGAATGCAACAAGGTAGTTTGTAAATCATCATAATATTTTGTTACAGTTTCACTACCTTGTTTTAAGTGTTGCAACTTCTTAATCATGTCACGAGTATAATAAGCAGGGACGGAAGTATGTCGCATGGCAAGTTTCAAATCATCCCAAGTAGTAGGTATATAATCAGGGTGTAACCGACAATATTCACTCCACCAAACCAAAGCATAACCAGTGAAAGAACCAACCGCAACCTTAACCTTTTTATGTTCATCGAAATTATGGGAAGCAAATATGTTTTTTATGTCGAACTCCCATTCAATATATAAAGCAGGTTTAAAACGACCATTAAATGGTGGTATAGATACATTAACCTGATCATGTGCATTTGGATGTTTGTGCACCTCTCGTGACGGTTGTGGTATTTGCAAAGGTGGTGGCACGTCTCCCGCGATCGACAAAGCCCATGAATTGACTCTGGATCCTGTCATGATTAGTAGAACAAGAAACAAAACCCAAAAATAATGTTCCTATAACTACTAGGATGTGGTGGTAAAACGCTCACAGTAAAGCAAATATCAATGTCTTACAAGTTCTTACATGCAGCAGGCGGTGATCGGCAACCAGCGGTGTCAAGTAACTCCGAATATTGAGTAAAGCGATTGCCAGGGGAGCGTACGTATACACGGTGTAGAAATATGTGGAGCTGGGTTGGCTATATATGGTAGCAAAAGATTAGCAATAATCAATTCAAAGATGCAATGTTGAATAAACGCTCAACGACGGTACTGTGCTGGTCCTAGGCTAGACCGGACTAGAGACGCGAGCCTAGAACACTAATGAGGTCACGGCGTAGCACAACCAGCATCAATGAAGGATACTAAGTAGCTCTTGACAGCAAGATATAAGTGAAGATCACAACAGCAGTGAAGATAATGAGGTGAAACAACAGCCAAGCAGGATATATCAACAACTTTGTCTCCAACTTTCCTCTGAAAAAGTTTGTGCCGTTTTTTTGTTTTTTTTCTTCTCTCTTTTTTTTCCTCACACTTTTTTTTTCTTTCTCTCCTTTTTTTTCTCTGACTTTTTTTTTCCTTTTTTTTCTCTCTTTTTTTTCTCTCTTTTTTTCTCCCTCTTTCCAAAACAAACTAGATAAGATGCAGATTGGATCAAGTGAAGATGTGAACGATCTCAACTATTATTATGACAATGAATGGTGGGTAGCACGTGGTGGAAATTGATGGATGGGTGGTGGACAGCGGAAGAGATAATGATGCAGCGGTGGCGTGACTAATGTGAACAGAACTCGAAACTCTAAACGAACTAGACACTAAGACCAGCAACTCGACACGACGATGCAATCGATAATTCAACTATGCAATCAATGAAAAGAAAATTGCAAAGGCTCAGACTGGCTTGGACCAAGGATGAATAGATCTAACTCTTTTTTGTGGCTTTTTCTTGGACAATAGGTAAGAAAGTAAATCTAATCTAGGAAAACTGGAAATTCTCACCGAGCAACCTGAAAACTGATACCACTTGATAGAGGCAAAGGTGTCCCGTCTTTCGATGAGATGGTGGATTTCCCTTTGGTGGAAGTCGACTTTGACGATCCGACTACGAACGTGCGAGGACGTCGCGCCTTAGCAATCGCTAAACCAACTCCGAGAGGTTATTGACCACGCCGGAGCACGATCAACCTGACCACGAGGGTCTGTTTCCTGCGAGAAAACGAAGAACAAGCAAGAAACTAAGATTGCAATCTGGATATTGCGAATATAAGATGAAAGCTTTATTGATCAAGGTGGGGTTCTGTGATGCCTTTGTCTGGTCGTTGAACACAAACGAAGTACGCGAAGTTGCAGCTATGGCGAACTTTTAATCTAAACAAAACCCAAGGAAAAGCTACTAGATGGATCTACTTATATAGGAGCAAGGGGTGGCGGCCAAGGAGGTGGGAGGACGTCCCAAGGCAGCCTAAAACTAAATCTAGGTCGTACAAGGCCAATGGGCCCAAGTGGAGGTGATGTAACACCTTTCGACTTGTAGTTTGACTCGGATTCTGCTGCAGCATCAGATTGTTTCGTCCACAACTCAACGCTCCGGGCGAATTTGAAGGTGATTCCAATTGGGTTGGAAAGTGCACGAAATCTAGTTTCCAACAAAAAAAGAATCACCCAATTCGGAGTCCGTATGAAAAACTTGTGTGCGTTTTGAGTCAGGTGTGTCTGTGCAGTCCGAATCTGAATCCAGAACGTGAGAGACTTGGACTCTATCTTCTCTTGGGCCAAAAGTGACGTGAGAGAACTTTTTGGACAGCAAATAAACATCTCTTTCTTCCTTATCTTCATATGTGGATTGTACAAATGTCCCATACACCTGCAATTAGACAAAACACAAAAGTGTGTGAAGTATTTTTGTTCTGGATAACATAAATAGATTATTGAATAGTTTGCACTAGAAATCACCTGACAAATATGCATATATGCAATATTTTTGGTCATATCCAAGGTAGTCATGTCCTCATCATCCTCCCCTTCTTGAAAATAAAGCCGTCCTCGGCGTTGGTTAATCTGAAATGTGGCTAACAAAAGAGACAAGGTGTACATGTTGTATATGTATATGTCATCCATTTTTACTTCCCTTGATTTTTGCATATATGACACATGAATAGATGAGTACCTTGCATAGTTCATAAAATCTAAAGCCAAAAAATTAGCACAAGAAGTAGAAGGCATGAAAATATTGCAACTCAGTTTGCACATATAAGTGAAGCTCTTATTCATTTCAAAAGATAGACAATGTTCATCATTAAACCATCCCAACATCGGTGAATAAACCTTACTTGCATCAAATTTACATTCTACAACATGCTTAAATAAGCAAACATGCAATAAGTCATTCAACACAGAATCATCACCAAGATTAGAGGTCATATCAAAATGATTAAACATTGGTTCTTTTGCATCAATAGTTAATACAATGGGTGCACTCAAAATTGTTGGTATTTCAGTTGTTTGATCACATGGCAAAGTCAAATTATCAATGTAGTCCTCCAAAATAGGTGGTGTGATCAAAGTAGTGGGTAGCTCATCAGATGGTGCATTCAAATTGACAAGGCATTCATCATTCTCATGTAGAGATGGAAGATCAGTACCTTTGTCATTACCTCTTATGATCAACTCAGATGATGTAGCCACTCTCGGGGGCGATGTGTCACATGGTGGAGGTGATGTAGTCCTGACAACAACGGATGTGGTTGTCATAGTATGCCTAGTAGTTGAAGGAACAATCATATCAACTCTTGGAATGTGCATCGTGCACTTGTTCTCCTCGTGGCCAACACGTCGTTTTATTTCCTGTTCAGCTTTACAAGCAAGATGAAACAAATGGTCCATAGGATAACACTCTTCATGAATTAGTATCTCTTGAATATCACGGTTTAATCCTCCCCAAAATCTATCCATAAAATCATCTTCACTTTCTTCTAAAGAGGAATGCAACAAGGTAGTTTGTAAATCATCATAATATTTTGTTACAGTTTCACTACCTTGTTTTAAGTGTTGCAACTTCTTAATCATGTCACGAGTATAATAAGCAGGGACGGAAGTATGTCGCATGGCAAGTTTCAAATCATCCCAAGTAGTAGGTATATAATCAGGGTGTAACCGACAATATTCACTCCACCAAACCAAAGCATAACCAGTGAAAGAACCAACCGCAACCTTAACCTTTTTATGTTCATCGAAATTATGGGAAGCAAATATGTTTTTTATGTCGAACTCCCATTCAATATATAAAGCAGGTTTAAAACGACCATTAAATGGTGGTATAGATACATTAACCTGATCATGTGCATTTGGATGTTTGTGCACCTCTCGTGACGGTTGTGGTATTTGCAAAGGTGGTGGCACGTCTCCCGCGATCGACAAAGCCCATGAATTGACTCTGGATCCTGTCATGATTAGTAGAACAAGAAACAAAACCCAAAAATAATGTTCCTATAACTACTAGGATGTGGTGGTAAAACGCTCACAGTAAAGCAAATATCAATGTCTTACAAGTTCTTACATGCAGCAGGCGGTGATCGGCAACCAGCGGTGTCAAGTAACTCCGAATATTGAGTAAAGCGATTGCCAGGGGAGCGTACGTATACACGGTGTAGAAATATGTGGAGCTGGGTTGGCTATATATGGTAGCAAAAGATTAGCAATAATCAATTCAAAGATGCAATGTTGAATAAACGCTCAACGACGGTACTGTGCTGGTCCTAGGCTAGACCGGACTAGAGACGCGAGCCTAGAACACTAATGAGGTCACGGCATAGCACAACTAGCATCAATGAAGGATACTAAGTAGCTCTTGACAGCAAGATATAAGTGAAGATCACAACAGCAGTGAAGATAATGAGGTGAAACAACAGCCAAGCAGGATATATCAACAACTTTGTCTCCAACTTTCCTCTGAAAAAGTATGTGCCGATTTTTTTGTTTTTTTTTCTTCTCTTTTTTTTTCCTCACACTTTTTTTTCTTTCTCTCCTTTTTTTTTCTCTGACTTTTTTTTTCTTTTTTTCTCTCTTTTTTTTCTCTCTTTTTTTCTCCCTCTTTCCAAAACAAACTAGATAAGATGCAGATTGGATCAAGTGAAGATGTGAACGATCTCAACTATTATTATGACAATGAATGGTGGGTAGCACGTGGTGGAAATTGATGGATGGGTGGTGGACAGCGGAAGAGATAATGATGCAGCGGTGGCGTGACTAATGTGAACAGAACTCGAAACTCTAAACGAACTAGACACTAAGACCAGCAACTCGACACGACGATGCAATCGATAATTCAACTATGCAATCAATGAAAAGAAAATTGCAAAGGCTCAGACTGGCTTGGACCAAGGATGAATAGATCTAACTCTTTTTTGTGGCTTTTTCTTGGACAATAGGTAAGAAAGTAAATCTAATCTAGGAAAACTGGAAATTCTCACCGAGCAACCTGAAAACTGATACCACTTGATAGAGGCAAAGGTGTCCCGTCTTTCGATGAGATGGTGGATTTCCCTTTGGTGGAAGTCGACTTTGACGATCCGACTACGAACGTGCGAGGACGTCGCGCCTTAGCAATCGCTAAACCAACTCCGAGAGGTTATTGACCACGCCGGAGCACGATCAACCTGACCACGAGGGTCTGTTTCCTGCGAGCAAACGAAGAACAAGCAAGAAACTAAGATTGCAATCTGGATATTGCGAATATAAGATGAAAGCTTTATTGATCAAGGTGGGGTTCTGTGACGCCTTTGTCTGGTCGTTGAACACAAACGAAGTACGCGAAGTTGCAGCTATGGCGAACTTTTAATCTAAACAAAACCCAAGGAAAAGCTACTAGATGGATCTACTTATATAGGAGCAAGGGGTGGCGGCCAAGGAGGTGGGAGGACGTCCCAAGGCAGCCTAAAACTAAATCTAGGTCGTACATGGCCAATGGGCCCAAGTGGAGGTGATGTAACACCTTTGGACTTGTAGTTTGACTCGGATTCTGCTGCAGCATCAGATTGTTTCTTCCACAACTCAACGCTCCGGACGAATTTGAAGGTGATTCCAATTGGGTTGGAAAGTGCACGAAATCTAGTTTCCAACAAAAAAGAATCACCCAATTCGGAGTCCGTATGAAAAACTTGTGTGCGTTTTGAGTCAGGTGTGTCTGTGCAGTCCGAATCTGAATCCAGAACGTGAGAGACTTGGACTCTATCTTCTCTTGGGCCAAAAGTGACGTGAGAGAACTTTTTGGACAGCAAATAAACATCTCTTTCTTCCTTATCTTCATATGTGGATTGTACAAATGTCCCATACACCTGCAATTAGACAAAACACAAAAGTGTGTGAAGTATTTTTGTTCTGGATAACATAAATAGATTATTGAATAGTTTGCACTAGAAATCACCTGACAAATATGCATATATGCAATATTTTTGGTCATATCCAAGGTAGTCATGTCCTCATCATCCTCCCCTTCTTGAAAATAAAGCCGTCCTCGGCGTTGCTTAATCTGAAATGTGGCTTTGTCATTACCTCTTATGATCAACTCAGATGATGTAGCCACTCTCGGGGGCGATGTGTCACATGGTGGAGGTGATGTAGTCCTGACAACAACGGATGTGGTTGTCATAGTATGCCTAGTAGTTGAAGGAACAATCATATCAACTCTTGGAATGTGCACCGTGCGCTTGTTCTCCTCGTGGCCAACACGTCGTTTTATTTCCTGTTCAGCTTTGCAAGCAAGATGAAACAAATGGTCCATAGGATAACACTCTTCATGAATTAGTATCTCTTGAATATCACGGTTTAATCCTCCCCAAAATCTATCCATAAAATCATCTTCACTTTCTTCTAAAGAGGAATGCAACAAGGTAGTTTGTAAATCATCATAATATTTTGTTACAGTTTCACTACCTTGTTTTAAGTGTTGCAACTTCTTAATCATGTCACGAGTATAATAAGCAGGGACGGAAGTATGTCGCATGGCAAGTTTCAAATCATCCCAAGTAGTAGGTATATAATCAGGGTGTAACCGACAATATTCACTCCACCAAACCAAAGCATAACCAGTGAAAGAACCAACCGCAACCTTAACCTTTTTATGTTCATCGAAATTATGGGAAGCAAATATGTTTTTTATGTCGAACTCCCATTCAATATATAAAGCAGGTTTAAAACGACCATTAAATGGTGGTATAGATACATTAACCTGATCATGTGCATTTGGATGTTTGTGCACCTCTCGTGACGGTTGTGGTATTTGCAAAGGTGGTGGCACGTCTCCCGCGATCGACAAAGCCCATGAATTGACTCTGGATCCTGTCATGATTAGTAGAACAAGAAACAAAACCCAAAAATAATGTTCCTATAACTACTAGGATGTGGTGGTAAAACGCTCACAGTAAAGCAAATATCAATGTCTTACAAGTTCTTACATGCAGCAGGCGGTGATCGGCAACCAGCGGTGTCAAGTAACTCCGAATATTGAGTAAAGCGATTGCCAGGGGAGCGTACGTATACACGGTGTAGAAATATGTGGAGCTGGGTTGGCTATATATGGTAGCAAAAGATTAGCAATAATCAATTCAAAGATGCAATGTTGAATAAACGCTCAACGACGGTACTGTGCTGGTCCTAGGCTAGACCGAACTAGAGACGCGAGCCTAGAACACTAATGAGGTCACGTCGTAGCACAACTAGCATCAATGAAGGACACTAAGTAGCTTTGGACAGCAAGATATAAGTGAAGATCACAACGGCAGTAAAGATAATGAGGTGAAACAACAGCCAAGCAGGATATATCAACAACTTTGTCTCCAACTTTCCTCTGAAAAAGTTTGTGCCGATTTTTTTGTTTTTTTTCTTCTCTTTTTTTTCCTCACACTTTTTTTTCTTTCTCTCCTTTTTTTTTCTCTGACTTTTTTTTCTCCTTTTTTTTCTCTTGTTTTTTTTTCTCTCTTTTGTTCTCCCTTTTTCCAAAACAAACTAGATAAGATGCAGATTGGATCAAGTGAAGATGTGAACGATCTCAACTATTATTATGACAATGAATGATGGGTAGCACGTGGTGGAAATTGATGGATGGGTGGTGGACAGCGGAAGAGATAATGATGCAGCGGTGGCGTGACTAATGTGAACAGAACTCGAAACTCTAAACGAACTAGAGACTAAGACCAGCAACTCGACACGACGATGCAATCGATAATTCAACTATGCAAGCAATGAAAAGAAAATTGCAAAGGCTCAGACTGGCTTGGACCAAGGATGAATAGATCTAACTATTTTTTGTGGCTTTTTCTTGGACAATAGGTAAGAAAATAAATCTAATCTAGGAAAACTGGAAATTCTCACCGAGCAACCTGAAAACTGATACCACTTGATAGAGGCGAGGGTCCCGATCTTTCGATGAGATGATAACTATCGATTTGGTGGAGACGACTTTGACGATCCGACTACAAACGTGCATGACGTTGCGCCTTAGCAATCGCTAAACCAATCTCCTGAGGTTACTGACGATGCTGGAAGCACGGTCAGCCTGACCACGAAGGTCTATTCCTGCAAGCAATCGAAGAACGAGCATGAATATGATAAAGCAATCTGAATATTGCAAATATATATGAAGTATTGATAATGGTGGGGATCCGGAAGCGGTCTTGGTCTGGTCGTTGGACACAAACGAAGTACACGAAGTTGCAATGGCTAACTTTTAACTAAACAAATCCCAAGGAAAAGCTACTAGATGGATCTACTTATATAGGAGCAAGGGGTGGCGGCCAAGGAGGTGGGAGGACGTCCCAAGGCAGCCCAAAACTAAATCTAGGTCGTACAAGGCCAATGGGCCCAAGTGGAGGTGATGTAACACCTTTGGACTTGTAGTTTGACTCGGATTCTGCTGCAGCATCAGATTGTTTCGTCCACAACTCAACGCTCCGGACGAATTTGAAGGTGATTCCAATTGGGTTGGAAAGTGCACGAAATCTAGTTTCCAACAAAAAAGAATCACCCAATTCGGAGTCCGTATGAAAAACTTGTGTGCGTTTTGAGTCAGGTGTGTCTGTGCAGTCCGAATCTGAATCCAGAACGTGAGAGACTTGGACTCTATCTTCTCTTGGGCCAAAAGTGACGTGAGAGAACTTTTTGGACAGCAAATAAACATCTCTTTCTTCCTTATCTTCATATGTGGATTGTACAAATGTCCCATACACCTGCAATTAGACAAAACACAAAAGTGTGTGAAGTATTTTTGTTCTGGATAACATAAATAGATTATTGAATAGTTTGCACTAGAAATCACCTGACAAATATGCATATATGCAATATTTTTGGTCATATCCAAGGTAGTCATGTCCTCATCAGGACCAGCACAGTACCGTCGTTGAACGTTTATTCAACTTTGCATCTCTGAATTGATTATTGCTGACCCTTTTTGCTACCATAGTATAAGCCTTCCCAGCTCCACATACATTTACGTCGTGCGTTTGACTCTTGATGAGGACATGACTACCTTGGATATGACCAAAAATATTGCATATATGCATATTTGTCAGGTGATTTCTAGTGCAAACTATTCAATAATCTATTTATGTTATCCAGAACAAAAATACTTCACACACTTTTGTGTTTTGTCTAATTGCAGGTGTATGGCACATTTGTACAATCCACATATGAAGATAAGGAAGAAAGAGATGTTTATTTGCTGTTCAAAAAGTTCTCTCATGTCACTTTTGGTCCAAGAGAAGATAGAGTCCAAGTCTCTCACGTTCTGGATTCAGATTCGGACTGCACAGACACACCTGACTCAAAACGCACACAAGTTTTTCATACGGACTTCGAATTGGGTGATTCTTTTTTTGTTGGAAACTAGATTTCGTGCACTTTCCAACCCAATTGGAATCACCTTCAAATTCGTCCGGAGCGTTGAGTTGTGGACGAAACAATCTGATGCTGCAGCAGAATCCGAGTCAAACTACAAGTCCAAAGGTGTTACATCACCTCCACTTGGGCCCATTGGCCTTGTACGACCTAGATTTAGTTTTAGGCTGCCTTGGGACGTCCTGCCACCTCCTTGGCCGCCACCCCTTGCTCCTATATAAGTAGATCCATCTAGTAGCTTTTCCTTGGGATTTGTTTAGTTAAAAGTTAGCCATTGCAACTTCGTGTACTTCGTTTGTGTCCAACGACCAGACCAAGACCGCTTACGGATCCCCACCATTATCAATACTTCATATATACTCGCAATATTCAGATTGCTTTATCATATTCTTGCTCGTTCTTCGATTGCTTGCAGGAATAGACCTTCGTGGTCAGGTTGATCATGCTCCAGCGTGGTCAATAACCTCTCGGAGTTGGTTTAGCGATTGCTCAGGCGCAACATCGTGCACGTTTGTAGTCGGATCGTCAAAGTCGTCTCCACCAAATTGATAGTTATCATCTCATCAAAAGATCGGGACACCCTCGCCTCTATCAAGTGGTATCAGTTTTCAGGTTGCTCGGTGAGAATTTCCAGTTTTCCTAGATTAGATTTACTTTCTTACCTATTGTCCAAGAAAAAGCCACAAAAAAGAGTTAGATCTATTCATCCTTGGTCCAAGCCAGTCTGAGCCGTTGCAATTTTCTTTTCATTGATTGCATAGTTGAATTATCGATTGCATCGTCGTGTCGAGTTGCTGGTCTTAGTGTCTAGTTCGTTTAGAGTTTCGAGTTCTGTTCACATTAGTCACGCCACCGCTGCATCATTATCTCTTCCGCTGTCCACCACCCATCCATCAATTTCCACCACGTGCTACCCACCATTCATTGTCATAATAATAGTTGAGATCGTTCACATCTTCACTTGATCCAATCTGCATCTTATCTAGTTTGTTTTGGAAAGAGGGAGAAAAAAAGAGAGAAAAAAACGAGAGAAAAAAAGGAAAAAAAGTCAGAGAAAAAAAAGGAGAGAAAGAAAAAAAAGTGTGAGGAAAAAAAAAGAGATAAGAAAAAAAACAAAAAAATCGGCTCAAACTTTTTGAGAGGAAAGTTGGAGACAAAGTTGTTGATATATCCTGCTTGGCTGTTGTTTCACCTCATTATCTTCACTACTGTTGTGATCTTCACTTATATCTTGCTGTCAAGAGCTACTTAGTATCCTTCATTGATGCTAGTTGTGCTACGCCGTGACCTCATTAGTGTTCTAGGCTCGCGTCTCTAGTCCGGTCTAGCCTAGGACCAGCACAGTACCGTCGTTGAGCGTTTATTCAACATTGCATCTTTGAATTGATTATTGCTAATCTTTTGCTACCATATATAGCCAACCCAGCTCCACATATTTCTACACTGTGTATACGTACGCTCCCCTGGCAATCGCTTTACTCAATATTCGGAGTTACTTGACACCGCTGGTTGCCGATCACCGCCTGCTGCATGGTAAGAACTTGTAAGACATTGATATTTGCTTTACTGTGAGCGTTTTACCACCACATCCTAGTAGTTATAGGAACATTATTTTTGGGTTTTGTTTCTTGTTCTACTAATCATGATAGGATCCAGAGTCAATTCATGGGCTTTGTCGATCGCGGGGGACGTGCCACCACCTTTGCAAATACCACAACCGTCACGAGAGGTGCACAAACATCCAAATGCACATGATCAGGTTAATGTATCTATACCACCATTTAATGGCCGTTTTAAACCTGCTTTATATATTGAATGGGAGTTCGACATAAAAAATATATTTGCTTCCCATAATTTCGATGAACATAAAAAGGTTAAGGTTGCGGTTGGTTCTTTCACTGGTTATGCTTTGGTTTGGTGGAGTGAATATTGTCGGTTACACCCTGATTATATACCTACTACTTGGGATGATTTGAAACTTGCCATGCGACATACTTCCGTCCCTGCTTATTATACTCGTGACATGATTAAGAAGTTGCAACACTTAAAACAAGGTAGTGAAACTGTAACAAAATATTATGATGATTTACAAACTACCTTGTTGCATTCCTCTTTAGAATAAAGTGAAGATGATTTTATGGATAGATTTTGGGGAGGATTAAACCGTGATATTCAAGAGATACTAATTCATGAAGAGTGTTATCCTATGGACCATTTGTTTCATCTTCCTTGCAAAGCTGAACAGGAAATAAAATGACGTGTTGGCCACGAGGAGAACAAGCGCACGGTGCACATTCCAAGAGTTGATATGATTGTTCCTTCAACTACTAGGCATACTATGACAACCACATCCGTTGTTGTCAGGACTACATCACCTCCACCATGTGACACATCGCCCCCGAGAGTGGCTACATCATCTAAGTTGATCATAAGAGGTAATGACAAAGGTACTGATCTTCCATCTCAACATGAGAATGATGAATGCCTTGTCAATTTGAATGCACCATCCGATGAGCTACCCACTACTTTGATCACACCACCTGTTTTAGAGGACTATGTTGATAATTTGACTTTGCCATGTGATCAAACAACTGAAATACCAACAATTTTGAGTGCACCCATTGAATTAACTATTGATGCAAAAGAACCAATGTTTAATCATTTTGATATGACCTCTAATCTTGGTGATGATTCTGTGTTGAATGACTTATTGCATGTTTGCTTATTTAAGCATGTTGTAGCATGTAAATTTGATGCAAGTAAGGTTTATTCACCAATGTTAGGATGGTTTAATGATGAACATTGTCAATCTTTTGAAATGAATAAGAGCTTCACTTATATGTGCAAACTGAGTTGCAATATTTTCATGCCTTCTATTTCTTGTGCTAATTTTTTGGCTTTAGATTTTATGAACTATGCAAGTTACTCATCTATTCATGTGTCATATATGCAAAAATCAAGGGAAGTAAAAATGGATGACATATACATATACAACATGTACACCTTGTCTCTTTTGTTAGCCACATTTCAGATTAAGCAACGCCGAGGACGGCTTTATTTTCAAGAAGGGGAGGATGATGAGGACATGACTACCTTGGATATGACCAAAAATATTGCATATATGCATATTTGTCAGGTGATTTCTAGTGCAAACTATTCAATAATCTATTTACGTTATCCAGAACAAAAATACTTCACACACTTTTGTGTTTTGTCTAATTGCAGGTGTATGGGACATTTGTACAATCCACATATGAAGATAAGGAAGAAAGAGATGTTTATTTGCTGTCCAAAAAGTTCTCTCACATCACTTTTGGTCCAAGAGAAGATAGAGTCCAAGTCTCTCACGTTCTGGATTCAGATTCGGACTGCACAGACACACCTGACTCAAAACGCACACAAGTTTTTCATACGGACTCCGAATTGGGTGATTCTTTTTTAGTTGGAAACTAGATTTCGTGCACTTTCCAACCCAATTGGAATCACCTTCAAATTCGTCCGGAGCGTTGAGTTGTGGACGAAACAATCTGATGCTGCAGCAGAATCCGAGTCAAACTACAAGTCCAAAGGTGTTACATCACCTCCACTTGGGCCCATTGGCCTTGTACGACCTAGATTTAGTTTTAGGCTGCCTTGGGACGTCCTCCCACCTCCTTGGCCGCCACCCCTTGCTCCTATATAAGTAGATCCATCTAGTAGCTTTTCCTTGGGATTTGTTCAGTTAAAAGTTAGCCATTGCAACTTCGTGTACTTCGTTTGTGTCCAACGACCAGACCAAGACCGCTTACGGATCCCCACCATTATCAATACTTCATATATACTCGCAATATTCAGATTGCTTTATCATATTCTTGCTCGTTCTTCGATTGCTTGCAGGAATAGACCTTCGTGGTCAGGTTGATCGCGCTCCAGCGTGGTCAATAACCTCTCGGAGTTGGTTTAGCGATTGCTCAGGCGCAACGTCGTGCACGTTTGTAGTCGGATCGTCAAAGTCGTCTCTACCAAATTGATAGTTATCATCTCATCGAAAGATCGGGACACCCTCGCCTCTATCAACTCTCCCTGGTAATCGCTCTATCCAAGCTTTGAGAGTTTTGACTACAACGGTTGCCGATCACCGCCTGTTGCTGGGTAAGAACTGGTAAGAATTTGAGTTTTGCTTGACGGATTTGTGACACCCACCACCACCACTTGTTCGTAGTCTGTAGGATCATATTCTTGTGTGTTTCTATTGCTGCTAACCATGCCAGGATCACAAGCCGACGAGATTGACTGGAAGAATTTATCGAACAAGGAGCTTCATGATAAGTTTCAGCAAATGATGACTGAACAGGTGCAAGATGTGCTGAACAATTTTGAAGAGGCCATGGAGAAGATCACTGGCCTTGAGAAGACGTTTGAAACAAAGCTCGATAACAGATTTAATGAATTGCTCGCGCGTCTTCCACCACCACCACCCGCTGCACCTAACGCACCTCTCCAACAACAACAACAACGACTACCTCCACGTCGCGAAATAGACCTTCGCCGAGCGAGCCGTGTTCCTCTTGCGTTTGGCCAAACTGTTGGTGCTGCTGTTGATACTTCTGTGGCTCCTGCTACTGCTGTTGCTGGTACCCAGGAGGATGATGAGTATGCGGGCGATTATGAGGATGAGGTTGATCAAAATCAGATCTACGAGCAGCCACCAGCACCACCACCAGCAGGTCGACCTCAGGTATATATTCGTAATGGTAGGCCTGCACCACCACCTCAGGTACGAGATGATGTCCATATTCCTAAACTGAAATAGAATATTCCACCATTTGAGGGTAGATATGTTCCTGATATATATCTTACTTGGGAGTTAGAAACTGAACAACGATTTACATGTTTACAATATCCTGAGGAGAGACGAGTTGTTGCTGCTGTTTGTGCTTTCACTAGTTTTGCATGTGTATCGTGGTCTGAACATTGTAGATTATATCCTATTCCAACTACTTGGGCTTCTTTGAAAACTGCTATGCGTACGCGTTGGGTTCCACCATATTATCAACGTGAATTGCTTCAAAAATTGCAGCGTTTAAGACAAGGAAAAAATTCTGTAGAAGAATATTATCAGGAATTACAAACTGGCATGATTAGATGTGGTATTGTTGAGGAGAATGAAGCTATGCTTGCACGTTTTCTGGGTGGATTAAATAGAGAGATTCAGACCATTCTAGACTATAAGGAGTATACTAATATCACTCGTTTATTCCATCTTGCTTGTAAAGCTGAACGTGAAGTGCAGGATCGACAAGCATTGGGGCGAACTAACTTTTCTGCAGGCCGACCTTCATCATGGACACCACGTGCATCTTCTACTTCAACTGCACCAGCACCTCCATCAGGTGCCACCTCCAGCCGTGATACAAGAAAACAGGCACAACCACCATTATCTGCCAAGAGCGCACCTGCGGGGCCTACACAGCGTTCTTCTTCTTCCATAGCATCAACAGGGCACACAAGTGATATTATTTGTCGTCGTTGTAAGGGAGGAGGTCATTATGCGAGAGAATGCAAATCTCCGCGTGTGATGATTGCTACCACGGATGGTGGATATGAGTCCGCTAGTGACTATGATGAGGAGACTTTGGCTCTTATTACACGTGAAGAACATGGTGGAGATGATTCTGATAATGAGACGCAATACATGGCTCCTGAAGACGCTGACAGGTATGAATGTTTAGTTGCTCAACGTGTTTTGAGTGTGCAGATCACACAAGCTGAGCAAAATCAGAGGCACAATTTGTTCCATACTAAGGGAGTTGTGAAGGAACGCTACTACTAAGATGTGCCCTTTTGAAGTTGTTGTATGGTTTCCTACCTCGTGCACCTATTGATTTGTTGCCTCTTCCATCTTCGGAGAAGGTTAATTTTGATGCTAAACAATGTGCTGAATTGATTTTAAAAATGCATGAGTTAACTAAGGAAAACATTGAGCGCATGAATGCTAAATATAAACTTGCTGGAGATAAGGGTAGAAAACATGTTGTGTTTGCACCTGGAGATCTTGTTTGGTTACATTTGCGGAAGGATAGATTTCCTGATTTGCGCAAATCAAAGTTAATGCCACGTGATGATGGTCCCTTTAAGGTGTTAGAGAAAATAAATGATAATGCATATAAACTTGAGCTGCCTGCAGATTTTGGGGTTAGTCCCACTTTTAACATTGCAGATTTGAAGCCTTATTTGGGTGAGGAAGATGAACTTCCGTCGAGGACGACTTCATTTCAAGAAGGGGAGGATGATGAGGACATCAATACAATTGTTACACCCACAGCCCCTGCTGCTATACATACTGGACCAATTACTAGAGCTCGTGCACGCCAACTAAATTACCAGGTACTTTCGTTTCTTGGTAATGATTCTAATGTTCATGAGAATATGATGCTGCCTAAATTGGATACATTTGTTTTGCTTACAAATGAAGGGCCTAGCTTGGAGAAGGATGAACATTGGAGCAAGAACAAGCATGGAGATGATGGCATGCGCAAGGGAAACAAGAACGGAATTACAAGTGATGATTTCAGGACTTTGAAGCCACCATAATGGGTGCATGAAGCCTTGGACGAAATATACAAGATGCCACTTCATAAATTTCGTCCCGAGGCTATTTTAGGTGCTGCGTCACCTTATTATTGGGCCAGGCCCATGTAATTTCGAAATACATAAGTATAGGCTATTTTTAGAGTCCGTATGTGTGGGGAAACAAGAGATAGGGTTGATTTCGGACCCCTCCACCAAGGGCCACGAAATTTCCCCCTCTTCCTCCATATATACAGCCCTTAGGGCATCGTTTAGACTTTGGGGTTTTGTTTAGATTAAAAGTTCGCCATAGCTGCAACTTCGCGTACTTCGTTTGTGTTCAACGACCAGACAAAGGCGTCACAGAACCCCACCTTGATCAATAAAGCTTTTATCTTATATTCGCAATATCCAGATTGCAATCTTAGTTTCTTGCTTGTTCTTCGTTTGCTCGCAGGAAACAGACCCTCGTGGTCAGGTTGATCGTGCTCCGGCGTGGTCAATAACCTCTCGGAGTTGGTTTAGCGATTGCTAAGGCGCGACGTCCTCGCACGTTCGTAGTCGGATCGTCAAAGTCGACTTCCACCAAAGCGAAATCCATCATCTCATCGAAAGACGGGACACCTCCGCCTCTATCACATCTCATTTATTTGAGCATTGGCTATTTTGTGCTAACCAACACATGCACGTGCGCATCATGATAGATGATGTGTACATATACCACGCACACACAATTTTCCCTTTGCCTTTATTTTGTGTAGGTACTTATGAACACTCATCAACCTCACAATCCCATGAGTTGACGAAACAATCTCTTGAGAGCAACGATGACTTGGGATCACATGGATTATCCTTACCACCGTTCCCTTCACGGAAGGACCACATGCATCTCTTTTACTTTGCTCTCACAAGGCTATGGGCTATATATCATTTGTCATCTTATACCCATTTTACCTTGTTCACTTTGCATGTTATGCATCTTTACATGATTTTGCAATGCAATTGTGACCCTTTCTGATGAGGACATCAATACAATTGTTACACCCACAGCCCCTGCTGCTATACATACTGGACCAATTACTAGAGCTCGTGCACGCCAACTAAATTACCAGGTACTTTTGTTTCTTGGTAATGATTCTAATGTTCATGAGAATATGATGCTGCCTAAATTGGATACATTTGTTTTGCTTACAAATGAAGGGCCTAGCTTGGAGAAGGATGAACATTGGAGCAAGAACAAGCATGGAGATGATGGCATGCGCAAGGGGAACAAGAACGGAGTTACAAGTGATGATTTCAGGACTTTGAAGCCACCATAATGGGTGCATGAAGCCTTGGACGAAATATACAAGATGCCACTTCATAAATTTCGTCCCGAGGCTATTTTAGGTGCTGCTTCACCTTATTATTGGGCCAGGCCCATGTAATTTCGAAATACATAAGTATAGGCTATTTTTAGAGTCCGTATGTGTGGGGAAACAAGAGATAGGGTTGATTTCGGACCCCTCCACCAAGGGACACGAAATTCCCCCCTCTTCCTCCATATATACAGCCCTTAGGGCATCGTTTAGACTTTGAGTTTTGTTTAGATTAAAAGTTCGCCATAGCTGCAACTTCGCGTACTTCGTTTGTGTTCAACGACCAGACAAAGGCGTCATAGAACCCCACCTTGATCAATAAAGCTTTCATCTTATATTCGCAATATCCAGATTGCAATCTTAGTTTCTTGCTTGTTCTTCGTTTGCTCGCAGGAAACAGACCCTCGTGGTCAGGTTGATCGTGCTCCAGTGATGAGGACATGACTACCTTGGATATGACCAAAAATATTGCATATATGCATATTTGTCAGGTGATTTCTAGTGCAAACTATTCAATAATCTATTTATGTTATCCAGAACAAAAATACTTCACACACTTTTGTGTTTTATCTAATTGCAGGTGTATGGGACATTTGTACAATCCACATATGAAGATAAGGAAGAAAGAGATGTTTATTTGCTGTCCAAAAAGATCTCTCACGTCACTTTTGGCCCAAGAGAAGATAGAGTCCAAGTCTCTCACGTTCTGGATTCAGATTCGGACTACACAGACACACCTGACTCAAAACGCACACAAGTTTTTCATACGGACTCCGAATTGGGTGATTCTTTTTTTGTTGGAAACTAGATTTCGTGCACTTTCCAACCCAATTGGAATCACCTTCAAATTCGTCCGGAGCGTTGAGTTGTGGACAAAACAATCTAATGCTGCAGCAAAATCCGAGTCAAACTACAAGTCCAAAGGTGTTACATCACCTCCACTTGGGCCCATTGGCCTTGTACGACCTAGATTTAGTTTTAGGCTGCCTTGGGACGTCCTCCCACCTCCTTGGCCGCCACCCCTTGCTCCTATATAAGTAGATCCATCTAGTAGCTTTTCCTTGGGGGATTTGTTTAGTTAAAAGTTAGCCAACGCAACTTCGTGTACTTCGTTTGTGTCCAACGACCAGACCAAGACCGCTTTCGGATCCCCACCTTTATCAATACTTCATACATATTTGCAATATTCAGATTGCTTTTATCATATTCTTGCTCGTTCTTCGATTGCTTGCAGGAATAGACCTTCGTGGTCAGGTTGATCGTGCACCGGCGTGGTCAGTAACCTCTGGAGATTGGTTTAGCGATTGCTAAGGCGCAACGTCGTGCACGTTTGTAGTCGGATCGTCAAAGTCGTCTCCACCAAATCGATAGTTACCATCTCATCGAAAGATCGGGACACCCCGCCTCTATCAAGTGGTATCAGTTTTCAGGTTGCTCGGTGAGAATTTCCAGTTTTCCTAGATTAGATTTGTTTTCTTACCTGTTGTCCAAGAAAAAGCCACAAAAAAAAGTTAGATCTGTTCATCCTTTATCCAAGCCAGTCTGAGCCTTTGCAATTTTCTATTCATTGCTTGCATAGTTGAATTATCGGTTGCATCGTCGTGTCAGTTGCTGGTCTTAGTGTCTAGTTCCTTTAGAGTTTCGAGTTCTGTTCACATTAGTCACGCCGCCGCTGCATCATTATCCCTTCCGCTGTCCACCATCCCATCTATTTATTTCCACCACGTGCTATGCACTGTTCATTGTCATAATCATAGTTGAGGTCATTCACATCTTCGCCTGATCCAATCTGCATCTTATCTAGTTTGTCTTGGAAAGAGGGAAAAAAAAGATAGAGGAAAAAAAGAGAGGAAAAAAAAGAAAAAAAAGAGAAGAAAAAAAAAGCGTGAGAAAAAAAAGAGAGAAGAAAAAAAAATTGGATCTATCTAGAATCAATCTCGTACCTGAATTCGGATTGGAATCTGTTTTGTGCACTGTTCAGTAAAACAGCTTGGCTATTGTTTCACATCATTATCTTTACTGCCGTTGTGATCTTCACTTATATCTTGCTGTCCAGAGCTGCTTTGTATGCTTCATTGATGCGGGTTGTGCTACGACGTGACCTCATTAGTGTTCTAGGCTCGCGTCTCTAGTTTGGTCTAGCCTAGGACCAGCACAGTACCGTCGTTGAGCGTTTATTCAACATTGCATCTTTGAATTGATTATTGCTAATCTTTTGCTACCATATATAGCCAACCCAGCTCCACATATTTCTACACCGTGTATACGTACGCTCCCCTGGCAATCGCTTTACTCAATATTCGGAGTTACTTGACACCGCTGGTTGCCGATCACCGCCTGCTGCATGGTAAGAACGTGTAAGACATTGATATTTGCTTTACTGTGAGCGTTTTACCACCACATCCTAGTAGTTATAGGAACATTATTTTTGGGTTTTGTTTCTTGTTCTACTAATCATGACAGGATCCAGAGTCAATTCATGGCCTTCGTCGATCGCGGGAGACGTGCCACCACCTTTGCAAATACCACAACCGTCACGAGAGGTGCACAAACATCCAAATGCACATGATCAGGTTAATGTATCTATACCACCATTTAATGGTCGTTTTAAACCTGCTTTATATATTGAATGGGAGTTCGACATAAAAAATATATTTGCTTCCCATAATTTCAATGAACATAAAAAGGTTAAGGTTGCGGTTGGTTCTTTCATTGGTTATGCTTTGGTTTGGTGGAGTGAATATTGTCGGTTACACCCTGATTATATACCTACTACTTGGGATGATTTGAAACTTGCCATGCGACATACTTTCGTCCCTGCTTATTATACTCGTGACATGATTAAGAAGTTGCAACACTTAAAACAAGGTAGTGAAACTGTAACAAAATATTATGATGATTTACAAACTACCTTGTTGCATTCCTCTTTAGAAGAAAGTGAAGATGATTTTATGGATAGATTTTGGGGAGGATTAAACCGTGATATTCAAGAGATACTAATTCATGAAGAGTGTTATCCTATGGACCATTTGTTTCATCTTGCTTGCAAAGCTGAACAGGAAATAAAACGACGTGTTGGCCACGAGGAGAACAAGCGCACGGTGCACATTCCAAGAGTTGATATGATTGTTCCTTCAACTACTAGGCATATTATGACAACCACATCCGTTGTTTTCAGGACTACATCACCTCCACCATGTGACACATCGCCCCCGAGAGTGGCTACATCATCTGAGTTGATCATAAGAGGTAATGACAAAGGTACTGATCTTCCATCTCTACATGAGAATGATGAATGCCTTGTCAATTTGAATGCACCATCTGATGAGCTACCCACTACTTTGATCACACCACCTATTTTAGAGGACTACGTTGATAATTTGATTTTGCCATGTGATCAAACAACTGAAATACCAACAATTTTGAGTGCACCCATTGAATTAACTATTGATGCAAAAGAACCAATGTTTAATCATTTTGATATGACCTCTAATCTTGGTGATGATTCTGTGTTGAATGACTTATTGCATGTTTGCTTATTTAAGCATGTTGTAGCATGTAAATTTGATGCAAGTAAGTTTTATTCACCAATGTTGGGATGGTTTAATGATGAACATTGTCAATCTTTTGAAATGAATAAGAGCTTCACTTATATGTGCAAACTGAGTTGCAATATTTTCATGCCTTCTACTTCTTGTGCTAATTTTTTGGCTTTAGATTTTATGAACTATGCAAGTTACTCATCTATTCATGTGTCATATATGCAAAAATCAAGGGAAGTAAAAATGGATGACATATACATATACAACATGTACACCTTGTCTCTTTTGTTAGCCACATTTCAGATTAAGCAACGCCGAGGACGGCTTTATTTTCAAGAAGGGGAGGATGATGAGGACATGACTACCTTGGATATGACCAAAAATATTGCATATATGCATATTTGTCAGGTGATTTCTAGTGCAAACTATTCAATAATCTATTTATGTTATCCAGAACAAAAATACTTCACACACTTTTGTGTTTTGTCTAATTGCAGGTGTATGGGACATTTGTACAATCCACATATGATGATAAGGAAGAAAGAGATGTTTATTTGCTGTCCAAAAAGTTCTCTCACGTCACTTTTGGCCTAAGAGAAGATAGAGTCCAAGTCTCTCACGTTCTGGATTCAGATTCGGACTGCACAGACATACCTGACTCAAAACGCACACAAGTTTTTCATACGGACTCCGAATTGAGTGATTCTTTTTGCATTGGAAAGCTTGAGTTAGTAGCATTCTTTGAAAGAATTTATCAGAAAATTGTCTCAAACTTTTCAAGAGGAAAGTTGGAGAGAGAGTTGTTGTATATCCTGCTTGGCAGTTGTTTTTCATCATTATCTTCACTTATATCTTGCTGTCAAGAGCTACTTAGTATCCTTCATTGATGCTAGTTGTGCTACGCCGTGACCTCATTAGTGTTCTAGGCTCGCGTCTCTAGTCCGGTCTAGCCTAGGACCAGCACAGTACCGTCGTTGAGCGTTTATTCAACATTGCATCTTTGAATTGATTATTGCTAATCTTTTGCTACCATATATAGCCAACCCAGCTCCACATATTTCTACATCGTGTATACGTACGCTCCCCTGGCAATCGCTTTACTCAATATTCGGAGTTACTTAACACCGCTGGTTGCCGATCACCGCCTGCTGCATGGTAAGAACTTGTAAGACATTGATATTTGCTTTACTGTGAGCGTTTTACCACCACATCCTAGTAGTTATAGGAACATTATTTTTGGGTTTTGTTTCTTGTTCTACTAATCATGACAGGATCCAGAGTCAATTCATGGGCTTTGTCGATCGCGGGAGACGTGCCACCACCTTTGCAAATACCACAACCGTCACGAGAGGTGCACAAACATCCAAATGCACATGATCAGGTTAATGTATCTATACCACCATTTAATGGCCGTTTTAAACCTGCTTTATATATTGAATGGGAGTTCGACATAAAAAATATATTTGCTTCCCATAATTTCAATGAACATAAAAAGGTTAAGGTTGCGGTTGGTTCTTTCACTAGTTATGCTTTGGTTTGGTGGAGTGAATATTGTCGGTTACACCCTGATTATATACCTACTACTTGGGATGATTTGAAACTTTCCATGCAACATACTTTCGTCCCTGCTTATTATACTCGTGACATGATTAAGAAGTTGCAACACTTAAAACAAGGTAGTGAAACTGTAACAAAATATTATGATGATTTAGAAACTACCTTGTTGCATTCCTCTTTAGAAGAAAGTGAAGATGATTTTATGGATAGATTTTGGGGAGGATTAAACCGTGATATTCAAGAGATACTAATTCATGAAGAGTGTTATCCTATGGACCATTTGTTTCATTTTGCTTGCAAAGCTGAACAGGAAATAAAACGACGTGTTGGCCACGAGGAGAACAAGCGCACGGTGCACATTCCAAGAGTTGATATGATTGTTCCTTCAACTACTAGGCATACTATGACAACCACATCCGTTGTTGTCAGGACTACATCACCTCCGCCATGTGACACATCGCCCCCGAGAGTGGCTACATCATCTAAGTTGATCATAAGAGGTAATGACAAAGGTATTGATCTTCCATCTCTACATGAGAATGATGAATGCCTTGTCAATTTGAATGCACCATCTGATGAGCTACCCACTACTTTGATCACACCACCTATTTTAGAGGACTACGTTGATAATTTGACTTTGCCATGTGATCAAACAACTGAAATACCAACAATTTTGAGTGCACCCATTGAATTAACTATTTGATAGAGGCGGGGTGTCCCGATCTTTCGATGAGATGATAACTATCGATTTGGTGGAGACGACTTTGACGATCCGACTACAAACGTGCACGACGTTGCGCCTTAGCAATCGCTAAACCAATCTCCTGAGGTTACTGACGATGCCGGAAGCACGGTCAGCCTGACCACGAAGGTCTATTCCTGCAAGCAATCGAAGAACGAGCAAGAATATGATAAAGCAATCTGAATATTGCAAATATATATGAGGTATTGATAATGGTGGGGATCCGTAAGCGGTCTTGGTCTGGTCGTTGGACACAAACGAAGTACACGAAGTTGCAATGGCTAACTTTTAACTAAACAAATCCCAAGAGAAAAGCTACTAGATGGATCTACTTATATAGGAGCAAGGGGTGGCGGCCAAGGAGGTGGGAGGACGTCCCAAGGCAGCCTAAAACTAAATCTAGGTCGTACAAGGCCAATGGGCCCAAGTGGAGGTGATGTAACACCTTTGGACTTGTAGTTTGACTCGGATTCTGCTGCAGCATCATATTGTTTCGTCCACAACTTAACGCTCCGGACGAATTTGAAGGTGATTCCAATTGGGTTGGAAAGTGCACGAAATCTAGTTTCCAACAAAAAAAGAATAACCCAATTCGGAGTCCGTATGAAAAACTTGTGTGCGTTTTGAGCAGGTGTGTCTGTGCAGTCCGAATCTGAATCCAGAACGTGAGAGACTTGGACTCTATCTTCTCTTGGGCCAAAAGTGACGTGAGAGAACTTTTTGGACAGCAAATAAACATCTCTTTCTTCCTTATCTTCATATGTGGATTGTACAAATGTCCCATACACCTGCAATTAGACAAAACACAAAAGTGTGTGAAGTATTTTTGTTCTGGATAACATAAATAGATTATTGAATAGTTTGCACTAGAAATCACCTGACAAATATGCATATATGCAATATTTTTGGTCATATCCAAGGTAGTCATGTCCTCATCATCCTCCCCTTCTTGAAAATAAAGCCGTCCTCGGCGTTGCTTAATCTGAAATGTGGCTAACAAAAGAGACAAGGTGTACATGTTGTATATGTATATGTCATCCATTTTTACTTCCCTTGATTTTTGCATATATGACACATGAATAGATGAGTAACTTGCATAGTTCATAAAATCTAAAGCCAAAAAATTAGCACAAGAAGTAGAAGGCATGAAAATATTGCAACTCAGTTTGCACATATAAGTGAAGCTCTTATTCATCAATGTTCATCATTAAACCATCCCAACATTGGTGAATAAACCTTACTTGCATCAAATTTACATGCTACAACATGCTTAAATAAGCAAACATGCAATAAGTCATTCAACACAGAATCATCACCAAGATTAGAGGTCATATCAAAATGATTAAACATTGGTTCTTTTGCATCAATAGTTAATTCAATGGGTGCACTCAAAATTGTTGGTATTTCAGTTGTTTGATCACATGGCAAAATCAAATTATCAACGTAGTCCTCTAAAATAGGTGGTGTGATCAAAGTAGTGGGTAGCTCATCAGATGGTGCATTCAAATTGACAAGGCATTCATCATTCTCATGTAGAGATGGAAGATCAGTACCTTTGTCATTACCTCTTATGATCAACTCAGATGATGTAGCCACTCTCGGGGGCGATGTGTCACATGGTGGAGGTGATGTAGTCCTGAAAACAACGGATGTGGTTGTCATAATATGCCTAGTAGTTGAAGGAACAATCATATCAACTCTTGGAATGTGCACCGTGCGCTTGTTCTCCTCGTGGCCAACACGTCGTTTTATTTCCTGTTCAGCTTTGCAAGCAAGATGAAACAAATGGTCCATAGGATAACACTCTTCATGAATTAGTATCTCTTGAATATCACGGTTTAATCCTCCCCAAAATCTATCCATAAAATCATCTTCACTTTCTTCTAAAGAGGAATGCAACAAGGTAGTTTGTAAATCATCATAATATTTTGTTACAGTTTCACTACCTTGTTTTAAGTGTTGCAACTTCTTAATCATGTCACGAGTATAATAAGCAGGGACGAAAGTATGTCGCATGGCAAGTTTCAAATCATCCCAAGTAGTAGGTATATAATCAGGGTGTAACCTACAATATTCACTCCACCAAACCAAAGCATAACCAGTGAAAGAACCAACCGTAACCTTAACCTTTTTATGTTCATTGAAATTATGGGAAGCAAATATATTTTTTATGTCGAACTCCCATTCAATATATAAAGCAGGTTTAAAACGGCCATTAAATGGTGGTATAGATACATTAACCTGATCATGTGCATTTGGATGTGATAGAGGCGGGGGTGTCCCGATCTTTCGATGAGATGATAACTATCGATTTGGTGGAGACGACTTTGACGATCCGACTACAAACGTGCACGACGTTGCGCCTTAGCAATCGCTAAACCAATCTCCTGAGGTTACTGACGATGCCGAAAGCACGGTCAGCCTGACCACGAAGGTCTATTCCTGCAAGCAATCGAAGAACGAGCAAAAATATGATAAAGCAATCTGAATATTGCAAATATATATGAGGTATTGATAATGGTGGGGATCCGGAAGTGGTCTTGGTCTGGTCGTTGGACACAAACGAAGTACACGAAGTTGCAATGGCTAACTTTTAACTAAACAAATCCCAAGGAAAAGCTACTAGATGGATCTACTTATATAGGAGCAAGGGGTGGCGGCCAAGGAGGTGGGAGGACGTCCCAAGGCAGCCTAAAACTAAATCTAGGTCGTACAAGGCCAATGGGCCCAAGTGGAGGTGATGTAACACCTTTGGACTTGTAGTTTGACTCGGATTCTGCTGCAGCATCAGATTGTTTCGTCCACAACTCAACGCTCCGGACGAATTTGAAGGTGATTCCACTTGGGTTGGAAAGTGCACGAAATCTAGTTTCCAACAAAAAAAGAATCACCCAATTCGGAGTCCGTATGAAAAACTTGTGTGCGTTTTGAGTCAGGTATGTCTGTGCAGTCCGAATCTGAATCCAGAACGTGAGAGACTTGGACTCTATCTTCTCTTGGACCAAAAGTGACGTGAGAGAACTTTTTGGACAGCAAATAAACATCTCTTTCTTCCTTATCTTCATATGTGGATTGTACAAATGTCCCATACACCTGCAATTAGACAAAACACAAAAGTGTGTGAACTATTTTTGTTCTGGATAACACAAATAGATTATTGAATAGTTTGCACTAGAAATCACCTGACAAATATGCATATATGCAATATTTTTGGTCATATCCAAGGTAGTCATGTCCTCATCAGTTTGGTAACCTTGGGAAGTGCACCTTTTGCACCGACCGAGTATCTTTTCTTGGCTATGTTGTTACTCCACAGGGAATTGAAGTTGATAAAGCCAAGATTGAAGCTATTGAGAGTTGGCCGCAGCCCAAAACGGTCACACAAGTGAGGAGTTTTCTTGGCCTCGCTGGATTCTATAGGCGTTTTGTGAGAGATTTCAGCACCATTGCTGCACCTCTCAATGAGCTTACAAAGAAAGATGTGCCTTTGCTTTGGGGTACCGCACAGGAAGAAGCCTTCACGGCATTGAAAGATAAGTTGACACATGCTCCTTTACTCCAACTTCCTGATTTTAATAAGACTTTTGAGCTTGAATGTGATGCTAGTGGAATTGGATTAGGAGGTGTGTTATTACAAGATGGCAAACCTGTTGCATACTTTTCTGAAAAATTGAATGGGCCTAGTCTGAATTATTCTACTTATGATAAAGAATTATATGCTCTTGTTCGGACTTTAGAAACATGGCAACATTATTTATGGCCCAAAGAATTTGTTATACATTCTGATCATGAATCTTTGAAACATATTAAAAGTCAAGCTAAACTGAATCGTAGACATGCTAAATGGGTTGAATTCATTGAGACTTTCCCTTATGTCATTAAACACAAGAAGGGAAAAGAAAATGTTATTGCTGATGCATTGTCTCGTCGCTATACTATGCTTTCACAACTTGACTTCAAAATATTTGGTTTGGAGACCATCAAAGATCAATATGTGCATGATGCTGATTTTAAAGATGTAATGCAGAATTGTAAAGAAGGAAGAATGTGGAACAAGTTTGTCGTTAACGATGGATTTGTGTTTCGTGCTAACAAGCTATGCATTCCAGCTAGCTCCGTTCGTCTTTTGTTGTTGCAGGAGACGCATGGAGGAGGATTAATGGGACACTTTGGCGTGAAGAAGACGGAGGACGTACTTGCTACACATTTCTTTTGGCCAAAGATGAGACGGGATGTTGAGCGTTTTATTGCTCGATGCACTACATGTCAAAAAGCTAAGTCACGACTCAATCCTCATGGTTTATATATGCCTTTGCCTGTACCTAGTGTTCCTTGGGAGGATATATCTATGGACTTTGTTTTAGGTTTACCTCGAACAAAGAAGGGGAGGGATAGCATATTTGTTGTCGTGGATAGATTCTCGAAAATGGCACACTTTATACCATGTCATAAAAGCGATGATGCTGTTAATGTTGCTGATTTGTTCTTTCGTGAAATTATTCGCTTGCATGGTGTGCCAAATACTATTGTTTCAGATCGTGATACTAAATTTCTTAGCCACTTTTGGAGATGTTTATGGGCTAAGTTGGGGACTAAACTGCTTTTTAGTACTACTTGTCACCCCCAAACTGATGGACAAACTGAAGTAGTCAATAGAACGTTGTCTACTATGCTTAGGGCTGTTTTGAAGAATAATAAGAAAATGTGGGAGGAATGCTTGGCTCATATTGAATTTGCTTATAATCGTTCATTGCATTCTACTACTAAGATGTGCCCTTTTGAAGTTGTGTATGTGATAGAGGCGGGGTGTTCCGATCTTTCGATGAGATGATAACTATCGATTTGGTGGAGACGACTTTGACGATCCGACTACAAACGTGCACGACGTTGCGCCTTAGCAATCGCTAAACCAATCTCCTGAGGTTACTGACGATGCCGGAAGCACGGTCAGCCTGACCACGAAGGTCTATTCCTGCAAGCAATCGAAGAACGAGCAAGAATATGATAAAGCAATCTGAATATTGCAAATATATATGAGGTATTGATAATGGTGGGGATCCGTAAGCGGTCTTGGTCTGGTCGTTGGACACAAACGAAGTACACGAAGTTGCAATGGCTAACTTTTAACTAAACAAATCCCAAGGAAAAGCTACTAGATGGATCTACTTATATAGGAGCAAGGGGTGGCGGCCAAGGAAGTGGGAGGACGTCCCAAGGCAGCCTAAAACTAAATCTAGGTCGTACAAGGCCAATGGGCCCAAGTGGAGGTGATGTAACACCTTTGGACTTGTAGTTTGACTCGGATTCTGCTGCAGCATCAGATTGTTTCGTCCACAACTCAACGCTCCGGACGAATTTGAAGGTGATTCCAATTGGGTTGGAAAGTGCACGAAATCTAGTTTCCAACAAAAAAAGAATAACCCAATTCGGAGTCCGTATGAAAAACTTGTGTGCGTTTTGAGTCAGGTGTGTCTGTGCAGTCCGAATCTGAATCCAGAACGTGAGAGACTTGGACTCTATCTTCTCTTGGGCCAAAAGTGACGTGAGAGAACTTTTTGGACAGCAAATAAACATCTCTTTCTTCCTTATCTTCATATGTGGATTGTACAAATGTCCCATACACCTGCAATTAGACAAAACACAAAAGTGTGTGAAGTATTTTTGTTCTGGATAACATAAATAGATTATTGAATAGTTTGCACTAGAAATCACCTGACAAATATGCATATATGCAATATTTTTGGTCATATCCAAGGTAGTCATGTCCTCATCACTATTGATGCAAAAGAACCAATGTTTAATCATTTTGATATGACCTCTAATCTTGGTGATGATTCTGTGTTGAATGACTTATTGCATGTTTGCTTATTTAAGCATGTTGTAGCATGTAAATTTGATGCAAGTAAGGTTTATTCACCAATGTTGGGATGGTTTAATGATGAACATTGTCAATCTTTTGAAATGAATAAGAGCTTCACTTATATGTGCAAACTGAGTTGCAATATTTTCATGCCTTCTACTTCTTGTGCTAATTTTTTGGCTTTAGATTTTATGAACTATGCAAGTTACTCATCTATTCATGTGTCATATATGCAAAAATCAAGGGAAGTAAAAATGGATGACATATACATATACAACATGTACACCTTGTCTCTTTTGTTAGCCACATTTCAGATTAAGCAACGCCGAGGACGGCTTTATTTTCAAGAAGGGGAGCATGATGAGGACATGACTACCTTGGATATGACCAAAAATATTGCATATATGCATATTTGTCAGGTGATTTCTAGTGCAAACTATTCAATAATCTATTTATGTTATCCAGAACAAAAATACTTCACACACTTTTGTGTTTTGTCTAATTGCAGGTGTATGGGACATTTGTACAATCCACATATGAAGATAAGGAAGAAAGAGATGTTTATTTGCTGTCCAAAAAGTTCTCTCACGTCACTTTTGGCCCAAGAGAAGATAGAGTCCAAGTCTCTCACGTTCTGGATTCAGATTCGGACTGCACAGACACACCTGACTCAAAACGCACACAAGTTTTTCATACGGACTCCGAATTGGGTGATTCTTTTTTTGTTGGAAACTAGATTTCGTGCATTTTCCAACCCAATTGGAATCACCTTCAAATTCGTCCGGAGCATTGAGTTGTGGACAAAACAATCTAATGCTGCAGCAGAATCCGAGTCAAACTACAAGTCCAAAGGTGTTACATCACCTCCACTTGGGCCCATTGGCCTTGTACGACCTAGATTTAGTTTTAGGCTGCCTTGGGACGTCCTCCCACCTCCTTGTCCGCCACCCCTTGCTCCTATATAAGTAGATCCATCTAGTAGCTTTTCCTTGAGGGATTTGTTTAGTTAAAAGTTAGCCAACGCAACTTCGTGTACTTCGTTTGTGTCCAACGACCAGACCAAAACCGCTTTCGGATCCCCACCTTTATCAATACTTCATACATATTTGCAATATTCAGATTGCTTTTATCATATTCTTGCTCGTTCTTCGATTGCTTGCAGGAATAGACCTTCGTGGTCAGGTTGATCGTGCACCGGCGTGGTCAATAACCTCTGGAGATTGGTTTAGCGATTGCTAAGGCGCAACGTCGTGCATGTTTGTAGTCGGATCGTCAAAGTCGTCTCCACCAAATCGATAGTTACCATCTCATCGAAAGATCGGGACACCCCGCCTCTATCATCCGGCGTGGTCAATAATGATAGAGGCAAAGGTGTCCCGTCTTTCGATGAGATGGTGGATTTCGCTTTGGTGGAAGTCGACTTTGACGATCCGACTACGAACGTGTGAGGACGTCGCGCCTTATCAATCGCTAAACCAACTCCGAGAGGTTATTGACCACGCCGGAGCACGATCAACCTGACCACGAGGGTCTGTTTCCTGCGAGCAAACGAAGAACAAGCAAGAAACTAAGATTGCAATCTGGATATTGCGAATATAAGATGAAAGCTTTATTGATCAAGGTGGGGTTCTGTGACGCCTTTGTCTGGTCGTTGAACACAAACGAAGTACGCGAAGTTGCAGCTATGGCGAACTTTTAATCTAAACAAAACCCAAAGTCTAAACGATGCCCTAAGGGCTGTATATATGGAGGAAGAGGGGGGAATTTCGTGGCCCTTGGTGGAGGGGTCCGAAATCAACCCTATCTCTTGTTTCCCCACACATACGGACTCTAAAAATAGCCTATACTTATGTATTTCGAAATTACATGGGCCTGGCCCAATAATAAGGTGACGCAGCACCTAAAATAGCCTCGGGTCGAAATTTATGAAGTGGCATCTTGTATATTTCGTCCAAGGCTTCATGCACCCATTATGGTGGCTTCAAAGTCCTGAAATCATCACTTGTAACTCCGTTCTTGTTCCCCTTGCGCATGCCATCATCTCCATGCTTGTTCTTGCTCCAATGTTCATCCTTCTCCAAGCTAGGCCCTTCATTTGTAAGCAAAACAAATGTATCCAATTTAGGCAGCATCATATTCTCATGAACATTAGAATCATTACCAAGAAACGAAAGTACCTGGTAATTTAGTTGGCGTGCACGAGCTCTAGTAATTGGTCCAGTATGTATAGCAGCAGGGGCTGTGGGTGTAACAATTGTATTGATGTCCTCATCATCCTCCCCTTCTTGAAATGAAGCCGTCCTCGACGGAAGTCCATCTTCCTCACCCAAATAAGGCTTCAAATCTGCAATGTTAAAAGTGGGACTAACCCCAAAATCTGCAGGCAGCTCAAGTTTATATGCATTATCATTTATTTTCTCTAACACCTTAAAGGGACCATCAGCACGTGGCATTAGCTTTGATTTGCGCAAATCAGGAAATCTATCCTTACGCAAATGTAACCAAACAAGATCTCCAGGTGCAAACACAACATGTTTTCTACCCTTATCTCCAGCAAGTTTATATTTAGCATTCATACGCTCAATGTTTTCCTTAGTTAACTCATGCATTTTTAGAATCAATTCAGCACGTTGTTTAGCATCAAAATTAACCTTCTCCGAAGATGGAAGAGGCAACAAATCAATAGGTGCACGAGGTAGGAAACCATACACAACTTCAAAAGGGCACATCTTAGTAGTAGAATGCAATGAACGATTATAAGCAAATTCAATATGAGGCAAGCATTCCTCCCACATTTTCTTATTATTCTTCAAAACAGCCCTAAGCATAGTAGACAACGTTCTATTGACTACTTCAGTTTGTCCATCAGTTTGGGGGTGACAAGTAGTACTAAAAAGCAGTTTAGTCCCCAACTTAGCCCATAAACATCTCCAAAAGTGGCTAAGATATTTAGTATCACGATCTGAAACAATAGTATTTGGCACACCATGCAAGCGAATAATTTCACGAAAGAACAAATCAGCAACATTAACAGCATCATCGCTTTTATGACATGGTATAAAGTGTGCCATTTTCGAGAATCTATCCACGACAACAAATATGCTATCCCTCCCCTTCTTTGTTCGAGGTAAACCTAAAACAAAGTCCATAGATATATCCTCCCAAGGAACACTAGGTACAGGCAAAGGCATATATAAACCATGAGGATTGAGTCGTGACTTAGCTTTTTGACATGTAGTGCATCGAGCAATAAAACGCTCAACATCCCGTCTCATCTTTGGCCAAAAGAAATGTGTAGCAAGTACGTCCTCCGTCTTCTTCACGCCAAAGTGTCCCATTAATCCTCCTCCATGCGTCTCCTGCAACAACAAAAGACGAACGGAGCTAGCTGGAATGCATAGCTTGTTAGCACGAAACACAAATCCATCGTTAACGACAAACTTGTTCCACATTCTTCCTTCTTTACAATTCTGCATTACATCTTTAAAATCAGCATCATGCACATATTGATCTTTGATGGTCTCCAAACCAAATATTTTGAAGTCAAGTTGTGAAAGCATAGTATAGCGACGAGACAATGCATCAGCAATAACATTTTCTTTTCCCTTCTTGTGTTTAATGACATAAGGGAAAGTCTCAATGAATTCAACCCATTTAGCATGTCTACGATTCAGTTTAGCTTGACTTTTAATATGTTTCAAAGATTCATGATCAGAATGTATAACAAATTCTTTGGGCCATAAATAATGTTGCCATGTTTCTAAAGTCCGAACAAGAGCATATAATTCTTTATCATAAGTAGAATAATTCAGACTAGGCCCACTCAATTTTTCAGAAAAGTATGCAACAGGTTTGCCATCTTGTAATAACAAACCTCCTAATCCAATTCCACTAGCATCACATTCAAGCTCAAAAGTCTTATTAAAATCAGGAAGTTGGAGTAAAGGAGCATGTGTCAACTTATCTTTCAATACCGTGAAGGCCTCTTCCTGTGCAGTACCCCAAAGAAAAGGCACATCTTTCTTTGTAAGCTCATTGAGAGGTGCAGCAATGGTGCTGAAATCTCTCACAAAATGCCTATAGAATCCAGCGAGGCCAAGAAAACTCCTCACTTGTGTGACCGTTTTGGGCTGCGGCCAACTCTCAATAGCTTCAATCTTGGCTTTATCAACTTCAATTCCCTGTGGAGTAACAACATAGCCAAGAAAAGATACTCGGTCGGTGCAAAAGGTGCACTTCCCTAGGTTACCAAACAAACGTGCATCACGTAGAGCAATAAAAACAACACGTAAATGTTCCAAATGTTCTTCCAAAGATCTGCTATAAATCAATATGTCATCAAAGTAAACTACCACAAATCGTCCAATGAAAGCACGTAAAACTTCGTTCATTAATCTCATGAAAGTACTAGGTGCATTAGTTAACCCAAAAGGCATGACTAACCACTCATATAATCCAAACTTAGTTTTAAATGCTGTTTTCCATTCATCTCCCAATTTCATACGAATTTGATGGTAGCCACTACGCAAATCAACTTTGGAGAATATTGTAGAGCCACTCAATTCATCAAGCATATCATCTAGCCTAGGAATAGGATGACGATAACGAATAGTAATATTATTAATGCCTCTACAATCAACACACATACGTGATGTACCATCCTTTTTCGGCACTAGAATAATAGGAACAGCACAAGGACTAAGGGATTCGCGTATATAACCTTTGTCGAGAAGCTCTTGTACTTGACGCATAATCTCCTTCGTCTCCTCTGGATTGGTACGGTATGGTGCACGGTTTGGAAGTGAAGCACCGGGAATTAAGTCAATCTGATGCTCAATCCCTCGAATAGGCGGTAATCCTGATGAGGACATCAATACAATTGTTACACCCACAGCCCCTGCTGCTATACATACTGGACCAATTACTAGAGCTCGTGCACGCCAACTAAATTACCAGGTACTTTCGTTTCTTGGTAATGATTCTAATGTTCATGAGAATATGATGCTGCCTAAATTGGATACATTTGTTTTGCTTACAAATGAAGGGCCTAGCTTGGAGAAGGATGAACATTGGAGCAAGAACAAGCATGGAGATGATGGCATGCGCAAGGGGAACAAGAATGGAGTTACAAGTGATGATTTCAGGACTTTGAAGCCACCATAATGGGTGCATGAAGCCTTGGACGAAATATACAAGATGCCACTTCATAAATTTCGTCCCGAGGCTATTTTAGGTGCTGCGTCACCTTATTATTGGGCCAGGCCCATGTAATTTCGAAATACATAAGTATAGGCTATTTTTAGAGTCCGTATGTGTGGGGAAACAAGAGATAGGGTTGATTTCGGACTCCTCCACCAAGGGCCAAGAAATTCCCCCCTCTTCCTCCATATATACAGCCCTTAGGGCATCGTTTAGACTTGGGGTTTTGTTTAGATTAAAAGTTCGCCATAGCTGCAACTTCGCGTACTTCGTTTGTGTTCAACGACCAGACAAAGGCGTCACAGAACCCCACCTTGATCAATAAAGCTTTTCATCTTATATTCGCAATATCCAGATTGCAATCTTAGTTTCTTGCTTGTTCTTCGTTTGCTCGCAGGAAACAGACCCTCGTGGTCAGGTTGATCGTGCTCCGGCGTGGTCAATAACCTCTCGGAGTTGGTTTAGCGATTGCTAAGGCGCGACGTCCTCGCACGTTCGTAGTCGGATCGTCAAAGTCGACTTCCACCAAAGCGAAATCCACCATCTCATCGAAAGACGGGACACCTCCGCCTCTATCACGGTGGCACGTCTTGTGGAAAGACGTCAGCGAACTCCTGCAAAATGTTAGTGACAGCAGGAGGCAAAGAGGAAGGCACGTCCTCGAATGAAAATAATGCCTCTTTGCACACAAAAGCATAGCAAACAGATTTGCTGAAATCTAGCTCATCAATATCAGATTTGGTGGCAAATAAACATGCACTTTTCAATTTAATTTCAGAAGCAACACTAGATGGTTTATTATTAGGCTTCATTTGTTGCTCAAATTTTTTTGCCACAATCTGATTTTCACTCTTATTCGTCTCCTGTTTTGCTTTATTAGCTCTATTAATATCATCTTTCAAAATGGAATCAGGAGTCATAGGAAGCAAAGTAATATTTGTATCCTTATGAACAAGAGTATAGTGATTGTTTCTACCATGGTGTACAGAATTTTTATCAAATTGCCATGGTCGACCAAGTAATAAGGAACATGCTTGCATAGGTACCACATCACAATCAACATAATCAGCATATGTAGAGATACTAAAATGCACACGAACAGTACGTGTTACCTTAACCTTGCCGCTGTTGTTGAACCATTGGATGTAGTAAGGATGTGGATGTGGTCTTGTGGTGAGAGAAAGCTTCTCCACCATCTCCATGCTAGCCAAGTTGTTGCAGCTCCCTCCGTCTATGATGACGCGCACAGAACGTTCCTTCACAACTCCCTTGGTATGGAACAAATTGTGCCTCTGATTTTGCTCAGCTTGTGTGACCTGCACACTCAAAACACGTTGAGCAACTAAACATTCATACCTGTCAGCGTCTTCAGGAGCCATGTATTGCGTCTCATGATCAGAATCATCTCCACCACGTTCTTCACGTGTAATAAGAGCCAAAGTCTCCTCATCATAGTCACTAGCGGACTCATATCCACCATCCGCGGTAGCAATCATCACACGCGGAGATTTGCATTCTCTCGCATAATGACCTCCTCCCTTACAACGACGACAAATAATATCACTTGTGTGCCCTGTTGATGCCATGGAAGAAGAAGAACGTTGTGCAGGCCCCGCAGGTGCGCTCTTGGCAGATAATGGTGGTTGTGCCTGTTTTCTTGTATCACGGCTGGAGGTGGCACCGGATGGAGGTGCTGGTGCAGTTGAAGTAGAAGATGCACGTGGTGTCCATGATGAAGGTCGGCCTGCAGAAAAGTTAGTTCCCCCCAATGCTTGTCGATCCTGCACTTCACGTTCAGCTTTACAAGCAAGATGGAATAAACGAGTGATATTAGTATACTCCTTATAGTCTAGAATGGTCTGAATCTCTCTATTTAATCCACCCAGAAAATGTGCAAGCATAGCTTCATTCTCCTCAACAATACCACATCTAATCATGCCAGTTTGTAACTCCTGATAATATTCTTCTACAGAATTTTTCCCTTGTCTTAAACGCTGCAATTTTTGAAGCAATTCACGTTGATAATATGGTGGAACCCAACGCGTACGCATAGCAGTTTTCAAAGCAGCCCAAGTAGTTGGAATAGGATATAATCTACAATGTTCAGACCACCATACACATGCAAAACTAGTGAAAGCACAAACGGCAGCAGCAACTCGTCTCTCCTCAGGATATTGTAAACATGTAAATCGTTGTTCAGTTTCTAACTCCCAAGTAAGATATATATCAGGAACATATCTACCCTCAAATGGTGGAATATTCAATTTCAGTTTAGGAATATGGACATCATCTCGTACCTGAGGTGGTGCTGCAGGCCTACCATTACGAATATATACCTGAGGTCGACTTGCTGGTGGTGGTACAGGTGGCTGCACGTAGTGTTGATTTTGATCAACCTCATCCTCATAATCTCCCACATAATCATCCTCCTCCGCATCAGCAGCAGGAGCCACAGAAGTATCAACAGCAGCACCAACAGTTTGGCCAAACGCAAGAGGAACACGGCTTGCTCGGCGGAGGTCTGCTTCGCGACGTGGAGGTAGTCGTTGTTGTTATTGTTGGAGAGGTGCGTTAGGTGCAGCGGGTGGTGGTGGTGGAAGACGCACGAGCAATTCATTAAACTTGTTATCGAGCTTTGTTTCGAACGTCTTCTCAAGGCCAGTGATCTTCTCCATGGCCTCTTCAAAATTGTTCAGCACATCTTGCACCTGTTCAGTCATCATTTGCTGAAACTTATCATGAAGCTCCTTGTTCGATAAATTCTCCCAGTAAATCTCGTCGGCTTGTGATCCTGGCATGGTTAGCAGCAATAGAAACACACAAGAATATGATCCTACAGACTACGAACAAGTGGTGGTGGTGGGTGTCACAAATCCGTCAAGCAAATCTCAAATTCTTACCAGTTCTTACCCAGCAGCAGGCGGTGATCGGCAACCGTTGTAGTCAAAAACTCTCAAAGCTTGGATAGAGCGATTACCAGGGAGAGTCAAACGCACGACGTAGATGTATGTGGAGCTGGGAAGGCTTATAATATGGTAGCAAAAAGGGTCAGCAATAATCAATTCAGAGATGCAAAGTTGAATAAACGCTCAACGACGGTACTGTGCTGGTCCTAGGCTAGACTGTGCTAGAGACGCGAGCCTAGAACACTAACAAAATCACGGCGCGGCACGTAAACAAGGGAAAGCACACTCTGAAATTTTTTTTCGCTCTTTTTTTTTGCGCTCTTTTTTTTTGCGCTGCTTTTTTTTGCGAAAAATCACTATAATGGCGAGTGTCTCAAAACTCTTCCTAGCTCAAACTGACAGGATGGGCACGAAATTTTTTCGACCAATTTTTTTTTCGACTGCCCGGACCCAAAAACTGGAAACGGGTCAAAAAAAACTTCCTATAATGGCACCTGTCTCAAAACACTCAGAAACACCTAAAAATAGGATAGCCAGAAATTTTTTCGAAAAATGCGTTTTCGAAAAATTTTGGGCCTAAACGGAGCGTGGCTACCCGACTTTTTTTTTTCCGAAACCTACTCCGGCAAGGAAACACGAATCGGAATCTAGATGGATCCCGAAAACAAACCTAATAAGCAAAGAACTCGGATTGGTGGTGGATATATGGTGGTGGTATATGGCAGCGGTGGTGGTAGCGGTGGTAGTATATGGATATGGATCGGTGGTGGTATATGGACACGGATTGGTGGTGGTATATGGATACGGAGTCGGTGTGGTGGTGGTAGATGGCAGGGGCGATGATGATGGTGCGGCGGCGGCGTGACAACTTATGACCAGAACTCGAAACTCTAAAAGACTAGACTCTAAGACCAGCAACTAGACACGACGATGCAACCGCAAATTCAACAAAGCAAAACCCTAAAAAGATTATGCAAGGCTCAGATTGGTTCGGATATGATGAACTAACCCTAATTTTTTTTTGTGGCTTTTTCGTGGACTATAGGTATGAAGACAGACTCGATCTAAACTACGAAAAACTGTAAAATCTCACCGAGCAACCTGGAAATCTGATACCACTTGATAGAGGCAAAGGTGTCCCGTCTTTCGATGAGATGGTGGATTTCGCTTTGGTGGAAGTCGACTTTGACGATCCGACTACGAACGTGTGAGGACGTCGCGCCTTAGCAATCGCTAAACCAACTCCGAGAGGTTATTGACCACGCCGGAGCACGATCAACCTGACCACGACGGTCTGTTTCCTGCGAGCAAACGAAGAACAAGCAAGAAACTAAGATTGCAATCTGGATATTGCGAATATAAGATGAAAGCTTTATTGATCAAGGTGGGGTTCTGTGACGCCTTTGTCTGGTCGTTGAACACAAACGAAGTACGCGAAGTTGCAGCTATGGCGAACTTTTAATCTAAACAAAACCCAAAGTCTAAACGATGCCCTAAGGGCTGTATATATGGAGGAAGAGGGGGGGAATTTCGTGGCCCTTGGTGGAGGGGTCCGAAATCAACCCTATCTCTTGTTTCCCACACATACGGACTCTAAAAATAGCCTATACTTATGTATTTCGAAATTACATGGGCCTGGCCCAATAATAAGGTGACGCAGCACCTAAAATAGCCTCGGGACGAAATTTAGGAAGTGGCATCTTGTATATTTCGTCCAAGGCTTCATGCACCCATTATGGTGGCTTCAAAGTCCTGAAATCATCACTTGTAACTCCGTTCTTGTTCCCCTTGCGCATGCCATCATCTCCATGCTTGTTCTTGCTCCAATGTTCATCCTTCTCCAAGCTAGGCCCTTCATTTGTAAGCAAAACAAATGTATCCAATTTAGGCAGCATCATATTCTCATGAACATTAGAATCATTACCAAGAAACGAAAGTACCTGGTAATTTAGTTGGCGTGCACGAGCTCTAGTAATTGGTCCAGTATGTATAGCAGCAGGGGCTGTGGGTGTAACAATTGTATTGATGTCCTCATCAAATAACCTCTCGGAGTTGGTTTAGCGATTGCTAAGGCGCGACGTCCTCGCACGTTCGTAGTCGGATCGTCAAAGTCGACTTCCACCAAAGCGAAATCCACCATCTCATCGAAAGACGGGACACCCCGCCTCTATCACTTTCTTGCATTTACCCATGATACACCCATATACTACTTCTATGTGTATTTGCATGCTTGGTGGAGATCCTTGTTTCTATTACCATGTTTTCCTTGTGCCACATGCTATTGTTGATTCTTGTGTTGGGAGAGCCATGATGTTCCATTGCTATTTCCATAGGACCTCTTGCCAATACAATGATGATACTTTACTCATCTCTTCCTTTCATGCTTGTGTTATATCATGTGCATTATGTATGCCACACTATTCGCACACATGACACGATTGCCATGATTACCCCAAGGATGTTGCATCTTCGCACTACTAGCTTGCCTAACTTGATTCATATGATTACTTGCTTGGTTGCATCACCCATGATATATTCTTGCTTGTTTCATTGGGTTGATGACATATATGTTCATGCCTCTCACATGATATATCTTGTTCATTATCACATGCCTCTAGTAGTTGCATGTATGCTTATTGATCTTGGAGACTTGGACACTTTACTTCTGATGCATGCTTGTTTGATTGAGCCTATTATATTTGGTTGTTCATGCATCATATGTGATGAGGACATCAATACAATTGTTACACCCACAGCCCCTGCTGCTATACATACTGGACCAATTACTAGAGCTCGTGCACGCCAACTAAATTACCAGGTACTTTCGTTTCTTGGTAATGATTCTAATGTTCATGAGAATATGATGCTGCCTAAATTGGATACATTTGTTTTGATTACAAATGAAGGGCCTAGCTTGGAGAAGGATGAACATTGGAGCAAGAACAAGCATGGAGATGATGGCATGCGCAAGGGGAACAAGAACGGAGTTACAAGTGATGATTCAGGACTTTGAAGCCACCATAATGGGTGCATGAAGCCTTGGACGAAATATACAAGATGCCACTTCATAAATTTCGTCCCGAGGCTATTTTAGGTGCTGCTCATCTTATTATTGGGCCAGGCCCATGTAATTTCGAAATACATAAGTATAGGCTATTTTTAGAGTCCATATATGTGGGGAAACAAGAGATAGGGTTGATTTCGGACCCCTCCACCAAGGGCCACGAAATTCCCCCCTCTTCCTCCATATATACAGCCCTTAGGGCATCGTTTAGACTTTGGGTTTTGTTTAGATTAAAAGTTCGCCATAGCTGCAACTTCGCGTACTTCGTTTGTGTTCAACGACCAGACAAAGGCGTCACAGAACCCCACCTTGATCAATAAAGCTTTCATCTTATATTCGCAATATCCAGATTGCAATCTTAGTTTCTTGCTTGTTCTTCGTTTGCTCGCAGGAAATAGACCCTCGTGGTCAGGTTGATCGTGCTCCGGCGTGGTCAATAACCTCTCGGAGTTGGTTTAGCGATTGCTAAGGCGCGACGTCCTCGCACGTTCGTAGTCGGATCGTCAAAGTCGACTTCCACCAAAGCGAAATCCACCATCTCATCGAAAGATGGGACACCTCCGCCTCTATCAAGTGGTATCAGATTTCCAGGTTGCTCGGTGAGATTTTGCAGTTTTTCGTAGTTTAGATCGAGTCTGTTCTTCATACCTACAGTCCACGAAAAAGCCACATAAAAAATTAGGGTTAGTTCATCATATCCGAACCAATCTGAGCCTTTGCATAATCTTTTTAGGGTTTTGCTTTGTTGAATTTGCGGTTGCATCGTCGGTCTAGTTGCTGGTCTTAGAGTCTAGTCTTTTAGAGTTTCGAGTTCTGGTCATAAGTTGTCACGCCGCCGCCGCACCATCATCATCGCCCATGCCATCTACCACCACCGCACCGAATCCGTATCCATATACCACCACCAATCCGTGTCCATATACCACCACCGATCCATATCCATATACTACCACCGCTACCACCACCGCTGCCATATACCACCACCATATATCCACCACCAATCCGAGTTCTTTGCTTATTAGGTTTGTTTTCGGGATCCATCTAGATTCCGATTCGTGTTTCCTTGCCGGAGTAGGTTTCGGAAAAAAAAAGAGTCGGGTAGCCACGCTCCGTTTAGGCCCAAAAATTTTCGAAAACGCATTTTTCGAAAAAAATTCTGGCTATCCAATTTTTAGGTGTTTCTGAGTGTTTTGAGACAGGTGCCATTATAGGAAGTTTTTTTTGACTCGTTTCCAGTTTTTGGGTCCGGGCAGTCGAAAAAAAAAATTGGTCGAAAAAAAAAATTTCGTGCCCATCCTGTCAGTTTGACCTAGGAAGAGTTTTGAGACACTCGCCATTATAGTGATTTTTCGCAAAAAAAAGCAGCGCAAAAAAAAAAGAGCGCAAAAAAAAGGAGCGAAAAAAAAATATTTCAGAGTGTGCTTTTCCCTTGTTTACGTGCCGCGCCGTGATTTTGTTGGTGTTCTAGGCTCTCTAGCACAGTCTAGCCTAGGACCAGCACAGTACCGTCGTTGAGCGTTTATTCAACTTTGCATCTCTGAATTGATTATTGCTGACCCTTTTTGCTACCATACTATAAGCCTTCCCAGCTCCACATACATCTACGTCGTGTGTTTGACTCTCCCTGGTAATCGCTCTATCCAAGCTTTGAGAGTTTTTTGACTACAACGGTTGCCGATCACCGCCTGCTGCTGGGTAAGAACCGGTAAGAATTTGAGATTTGCTTGACGGATTTGTGATACACCACCACCACTTCTTAGTAGTCTGTAGGATCATATTCTTGTGTGTTTCTATTGCTGCTAACCATGCCAGGATCACAAGCCAACGAGATTGACTGGGAGAACTTATCGAACAAGGAGCTTCATGATAAGTTTCAGCAAATGATGACTGAACAGGTACAAGATGTGCTGAACAATTTTGAAGAGGCCATGGAGAAGATCACTGGCCTTGAGAAGACGTTCGAAACAAAGCTCGATAACAGATTTAATGAACTGCTTGCGCGTCTTCCACCACCGGCTGCACCTGTCGCACCTCTGCAACAACAACAACTACGCCCCCTTCCGAATCAGTATGGACGAGCACAGCGTGTTCCTATTGAGCCAGGACAAAATTCTGGTGCCGCTGCTACTGCTGTTGGTGCTTCTTTGGCTCCTGCTACTGCTGCTGCTGGTACCCAGGAGGATGATGAGTATGCGGGCGATTATGAGGATGAGGTTGATCAAAATCAGATCTACGAGCAGCCACCTGCACCACCACCTCAGGTACGAGATGATGTCCATATTCCTAAACTGAAATTGAATATTCCACCATTTGAGGGTAGATATGTTCCTGAGATATATCTTACTTGGGAATTAGAAACTGAACAACGATTTACATGTTTCCAATATCCTGAGGAGAGACGAGTTGCTGCTGCTGTTTGTGCTTTCACTAGTTTTGCTTGTGTATGGTGGTCTGAACATTGTAGATTATATCCTATTCCAACTACTTGGGCTGCTTTGAAAACTGCTATGCGTACTCGTTGGGTTCCACCATATTATCAACGTGAATTGCTTCAAAAATTACAGCGCTTAAGACAAGGGAAAAATTCTGTAGAATAATATTATCAGGAATTACAAACTGGCATGATTAGATGTGGTATTGTTGAGGAGAATGAAGCTATGCTTGCACGTTTTCTGGGTGGATTAAATAGAGAGATTCAGACCATTCTAGACTATAAGGAGTATACTAATATCACTCGTTTATTCCATCTTGCTTGTAAAGCTGAACGTGAAGTGCAGGATCGACAAGCATTGGGGCGAACTAACTTTTCTGCAGGCCGACCTTCATCATGGACACCACATGCATCTTCTACTTCAACTGCACCAGCACCTCCATCCGGTGCCACCTCCAGCCGTGATACAAGAAAACATGCACAACCACCATTTTCTGCCAAGAGCGCACCTGCGGGGCCTGCACAGCGTTCTTCTTCTTCCATGGCATCAACAGGGCACACAAGTGATATTATTTGTCGTCGTTGTAAGGGAGGAGGTCATTATGCGAGGGAATGCAAATCTCCGCGTTGATAGAGGCGGGGTGTCCCGATCTTTCGATGAGATGATAACTACCGATTTGGTGGAGACGACTTTGACGATCCGACTACAAACGTGCATGACGTTGCGCCTTAGCAATCGCTAAACCAACTCCGAGAGGTTATTGACCACGCTGGAGCACGATCAACCTGACCACGAAGGTCTATTCCTGCAAGCAATCGAAGAACAAGCAAGAATATGATAAAGCAATCTGAATATTGCAAATATATATGAAGTATTGATAATGGTGGGGATCCGTAAGCGGTCTTGGTCTGGTCGTTGGACACAAACGAAGTACACGAAGTTGCAATGGCTAACTTTTAACTAAACAAATCCCAAGGAAAAGCTACTAGATGGATCTACTTATATAGGAGCAAGGGGTGGCGGCCAAGGAGGTGGGAGGACGTCCCAAGGCAGCCTAAAACTAAATCTAGGTCGTACAAGGCCAATGGGCCCAAGTGGAGGTGATGTAACACCTTTGGACTTGTAGTTTGACTCGGATTCTGCTGCAGCATCAGATTGTTTCGTCCACAACTCAACGCTCCGGACGAATTTGAAGGTGATTCCAATTGGGTTGGAAAGTGCACAAAATCTAGTTTCCAACAAAAAAAGAATCACCCAATTCGGAGTCCGTATGAAAAACTTGTGTGCGTTTTGAGTCAGGTGTGTCTGTGCAGTCCGAATCTGAATCCAGAACGTGAGAGACTTGGACTCTATCTTCTCTTGGGCCAAAAGTGACGTGAGAGAACTTTTTGGACAGCAAATAAACATCTCTTTCTTCCTTATCTTCATATTTGGATTGTACAAATGTCCCATACACCTGCAATTAGACAAAACACAAAAGTGTGTGAAGTATTTTTGTTCTGGATAACATAAATAGATTATTGAATAGTTTGCACTAGAAATCACCTCACAAATATGCATATATGCAATATTTTTGGTCATATCCAAGGTAGTCATGTCATCATCATCCTCTCCTTCTTGAAAATAAAGCCGTCCTCGGCGTTGCTTAATCTGAAATGTGGCTAACAAAAGAGACAAGGTGTACATGTTGTATATGTATATGTCATCCATTTTTACTTCCCTTGATTTTTGCATATATGACACATGAATAGATGAGTAACTTGCATAGTTCATAAAATCTAAAGCCAAAAAATTAGCACAAGAAGTAGAAGGCATGAAAATATTGCAACTCAGTTTGCACATATAAGTGAAGCTCTTATTCATTTCAAAAGATTGACAATGTTCATCATTAAACCATCCCAACATTGGTGAATAAACCTTACTTGCATCAAATTTACATGCTACAACATGCTTAAATAAGCAAACATGCAATAAGTTATTCAACACAGAATCATCACCAAGATTAGAGGTCATATCAAAATGATTAAACATTGGTTCTTTTGCATCAATAGTTAATTCAATGGGTGCACTCAAAATTGTTGGTATTTCAGTTGTTTGATCACATGGCAAAGTCAAATTATCAATGTAGTCCTCTAAAATAGGTGGTGTGATCAAAGTAGTGGGTAGCTCATCAGATGGTGCATTCAAATTGACAAGGCATTCATCATTCTCATGTAGAGATGGAAGATCAGTACCTTTGTCATTACCTCTTATGATCAACTCAGATGATGTAGCCACTCTCGGGGGCGATGTGTCACATGGTGGAGGTGATGTAGTCCTGACAACAACGGATGTGGTTGTCATAGTATGCCTAGTAGTTGAAGGAACAATCATATCAACTCTTGGAATGTGCACCGTGCGCTTGTTCTCCTCGTGGCCAACACGTCGTTTTATTTTCTGTTCAGCTTTGCAAGCAAGATGAAACAAATGGTCCATAGGATAACACTCTTCATTAATTAGTATCTCTTGAATATCACGGTTTAATCCTCCCCAAAATCTATCCATAAAATCATCTTCACTTTCTTCTAAAGAGGAATGCAACAAGTTAGTTTGTAAATCATCATAATATTTTATTACAGTTTCACTACCTTGTTTTAAGTGTTGCAACTTCTTAATCATGTCACGAGTATAATAAGCAGGGACGAAAGTATGTCGCTTGGCAAGTTTCAAATCATCCCAAGTAGTAGGTATATAATCAGGGTGTAACCGACAATATTCACTCCACCAAACCAAAGCATAACCAGTGAAAGAACCAACCGCAACCTTAACCTTTTTATGTTCATTGAAATTATGGGAAGCAAATATATTTTTTATGTCAAACTCCCATTCAATATATAAAGCAGGTTTAAAACGGCCATTAAATGGTGGTATAGATACATTAACCTGATCATGTGCATTTGGATGTCTGTGCACCTCTCGTGACGGTTGTGGTATTTGCAAAGGTGGTGGCACGTCTCCCGCGATCGACAAAGCCCATGAATTGACTCTGGATCCTGTCATGATTAGTAGAACAAGAAACAAAACCCAAAAATAATGTTCCTATAACTACTAGGATGTGGTGGTAAAACGCTCACAGTAAAGCAAATATCAATGTCTTACAAGTTCTTACCATGCAGCAGGCGGTGATCGGCAACCAGCGGTGTCAAGTAACTCCGAATATTGAGTAAAGCGATTGCCAGGGGAGCGTACGTATACACGGTGTAGAAATATGTGGAGCTGGGTTGGCTATATATGGTAGCAAAAGATTAGCAATAATCAATTCAAAGATGCAATATTGAATAAACGCTCAACGACGGTACTGTGCTGGTCCTAGGCTAGACCGGACTAGAGACGCGAGCTGATGAGGACATCAATACAATTGTTACACCCACAGCCCCTGCTGCTATACATACTGGACCAATTACTAGAGCTCGTGCACGCCAACTAAATTACCAGGTACTTTCGTTTCTTGGTAATGATTCTAATGTTCATGAGAATATGATGCTGCCTAAATTGGATACATTTGTTTTGCTTACAAATGAAGGGCCTAGCTTGGAGAAGGATGAACATTGGAGCAAGAACAAGCATGGAGATGATGGCATGCGCAAGGGGAACAAGAACGGAGTTACAAGTGATGATTTCAGTACTTTGAAGCCACCATAATGGGTGCATGAAGCCTTGGACGAAATATACAAGATGCCACTTCATAAATTTCGTCCCGAGGCTATTTTAGGTGCTGCGTCACCTTATTATTGGGCCAGGCCCATGTAATTTCGAAATACATAAGTATAGGCTATTTTTAGAGTCCGTATGTGTGGGGAAACAAGAGATAGGGTTGATTTTGGACCCCTCCACCAAGGGCCACGAAATCCACCCCCTCTTCCTCCATATATACAGCCCTTAGGGCATCGTTTAGACCTTGGGTTTTGTTTAGATTAAAAGTTCGCCATAGCTGCAACTTCGCGTACTTCGTTTGTGTTCAACGACCAGACAAAGGCGTCACAGAACCCCACCTTGATCAATAAAGCTTTCATCTTATATTCGCAATATCCAGATTGCAATCTCAGTTTCTTGCTTGTTCTTCGTTTGCTCGCAGGAAACAGACCCTCGTGGTCAGGTTGATCGTGCTCCGGCGTGGTCAATAACCTCTCGGAGTTGGTTTAGCGATTGCTAAGGCGCGACGTCCTCGCACGTTCGTAGTCGGATCGTCAAAGTCGACTTCCACCAAAGCGAAATCCACCATCTCATCGAAAGACGGGACACCTTTGCCTCTATCACTCTTTTTTGTGGCTTTTTCTTGGACAATAGGTAAGAAAGTAAATCTAATCTACGAAAACTGGAAATTCTCACCGAGCAACCTGAAAACTGATACCACTTGATAGAGACGAGGGTCCCGATCTTTCGATGAGATGATAACTATCGATTTGGTGGAGACGACTTTCACGATCCGACTACAAACGTGCACGACGTTGCGCCTTAGCAATCGCTAAACCAATCTCCTGAGGTTACTGACGATGCTGGAAGCACGGTCAGCCTGACCACGAAGGTCTATTCCTGCAAGCAATCGAAGAACGAGCAAGAATATGATAAAGCAATCTGAATATTGCAAATATATATGAAGTATTGATAATGGTGGGGATCCGGAAGCGGTCTTGGTCTGGTCGTTGGACACAAACGAAGTACACGAAGTTGCAATGGCTAACTTTTAACTAAACAAATCCCAAGGAAAAGCTACTAGATGGATCTACTTATATAGGAGCAAGGGGTGGTGGCCAAGGAGGTGGGAGGACGTCCCAAGGCAGCCTAAAACTAAATCTAGGTCGTACAAGGCCAATGGGCCCAAGTGGAGGTGATGTAACACCTTTGGACTTGTAGTTTGACTCGGATTCTGCTGCAGCATCAGATTGTTTCGTCCACAACTCAATGCTCCGGACGAATTTGAAGGTGATTCCAATTGGGTTGGAAAGTGCACGAAATCTAGTTTCCAACAAAAAACGAATCACCCAATTCGGAGTCCGTATGAAAAACTTGTGTGCGTTTTGAGTCAGGTGTGTCTGTGCAGTCCGAATCTGAATCCAGAACGTGAGAGACTTGGACTCTATCTTCTCTTGGGCCAAAAGTGACGTGAGAGAACTTTTTGGACAGCAAATAAACATCTCTTTCTTCCTTATCTTCATATGTGGATTGTACAAATGTCCCATACACCTGCAATTAGACAAAACACAAAAGTGTGTGAAGTATTTTTGTTCTCGATAACATAAATAGATTATTGAATAGTTTGCACTAGAAATCACCTAATAAATATGCATATATGCAATATTTTTGGTCATATCCAAGGTAGTCATGTCCTCATCACGCGTGTGATGATTGCTACCGCGGATGGTGGATATGAGTCTGCTAGTGACTATGATGAGGAGACTTTGGCTCTTATTACACGTGAAGAACATGGTGGAGATGATTCTGATCATGAGACGCTGACAGGTATGAATGTTTAGTTGCTCAACGTGTTTTGAGTGTGCAGATCACACAAGCTGAGCAAAATCAGAGGCACAATTTGTTCCATACCAAGGGAGTTGTGAAGGAACGTTCTGTGCGCGTCATCATAGACGGAGGGAGCTGCAACAACTTGGCTAGCATGGAGATGGTGGAGAAGCTTTCTCTCACCACAAGACCACATCCACATCCTTACTACATCCAATGGTTCAACAACAGCGGCAAGGTTAAGGTAACACGTACTGTTCGTGTGCATTTTAGTATCTCTACATATGCTGATTATGTTGATTGTGATGTGGTACCTATGCAAGCATGTTCCTTATTACTTGGTAGACCATGGCAATTTGATAAAAACTCTGTACACCATGGTAGAAACAATCACTATACTCTTGTTCATAAGGATAAAAATATTACTTTGCTTCCTATGACTCCTGATTCCATTTTGAAAGATGATATTAATAGAGCTAATAAAGCAAAACAGGAGACGAATAAGAGTGAAAATCAGATTGTGGCAAAAGAATTTGAGCAGCAAATGAAGCCTAATAATAAACCATCTAGTGTTGCTTCTGAAATTAAATTGAAAAGTGCATGTTTATTTGCCACCAAATCTGATATTGATGAGCTAGATTTCAGCAAATCTGTTTGCTATGCTTTTGTGTGCAAAGAGGCATTATTTTCATTCGAGGACGTGCCTTCTCTTTGCCTCCTGCTGTCACTAACATTTTGCAGGAGTTCGTTGACGTCTTTCCACAAGACGTGCCACCGGGATTACCGCCTATTCGAGGGATTGAGCATCAGATTGACTTAATTCCCGGTGCTTCACTGCCAAACCGTGCACCATACCGTACCAATCCAGAGGAGACAAAGGAGATTATGCGTCAAGTACAAGAGCTTCTCGACAAAGGTTATATACGCGAATCCCTTAGTCCTTGTGCTGTTCCTATTATTCTAGTGCCGAAAAAGGATGGTACATCACGTATGTGTGTTGATTGTAGAGGCATTAATAATATTACTATTTGTTATCGTCCTGTTCCTAGGCTAGATGATATGCTTGATGAATTGAGTGGCTCTACAATATTCTCCAAAGTTGATTTGCGTAGTGGATACCATCAAATTCGTATGAAATTGGGAGATGAATGGAAAACAGCATTTAAAACTAAGTTTGGATTATATGAGTGGTTAGTCATGCCTTTTGGGTTAACTAATGCGCCTAGTACTTTCATGAGACTAATGAACGAAGTTTTACGTGCTTTCATTGGACGATTTGTGGTAGTCTATTTTGATGATATACTGATTTATAGCAGATCTTTGGAAGAACATTTGGAACATTTACGTGTTGTTTTTATTGCTCTACGTGATGCACGTTTGTTTGGTAACCTTGGGAAGTGCACCTTTTGCACCGACCGAGTATCTTTTCTTGGCTATGTTGTTACTCCACAGGGAATTGAAGTTGACAAAGCCAAGATTGAAGCTATTGAGAGTTGGCCGCAGCCCAAAACGGTCACACAAGTGAGGAGTTTTCTTGGCCTCGCTGGATTCTATAGGCGTTTTGTGAGAGATTTCAACACCATTGCTGCACCTCTCAACGAGCTTACAGAGAAGGATGTGCCTTTTGTTTGGGGTACCGCACAGGAAGAAGCCTTCACGGTATTGAAAGATAAGTTGACACATGCTCCTTTACTCCAACTTCCTGATTTTAATAAGACTTTTGAGCTTGAATGTGATGCTAGTGGAATTGGATTAGGAGGTGTGTTATTACAAGATGGCAAACCTGTTGCATACTTTTCTGAAAAATTGAGTGGGCCTAGTCTGAATTATTCTACTTATGATAAAGAATTATATGCTCTTGTTCGGACTTTAGAAACATGGCAACATTATTTATGGCCCAAAGAATTTGTTATACATTCTGATCATGAATCTTTGAAACATATTAAAAGTCAAGCTAAACTGAATCGTAGACATGCTAAATGGGTTGAATTCATTGAGACTTTCCCTTATGTCATTAAACACAAGAAGGGAAAAGAAAATGTTATTGCTGATGCATTGTCTCGTCGCTATACTATGTTTTCACAACTTGACTTCAAAATATTTGGTTTGGAGACCATCAAAGATCAATATGTGCATGATGCTGATTTTAAAGATGTAATGCAGAATTGTAAAGAAGGAAGAATGTGGAACAAGTTTGTCGTTAACGATGGATTTGTGTTTCGTGCTAACAAGCTATGCATTCCAGCTAGCTCCGTTCGTCTTTTGTTGTTGCAGGAAGCGCATGGAGGAGGATTAATGGGACATTTTGGCGTGAAGAAGACGGAGGACGTACTTGCTACACATTTCTTTTGGCCAAAGATGAGACGGGATGTTGAGCGTTTTATTGCTCGATGCACTACATGTCAAAAAGCTAAGTCACGACTCAATCCTCATGGTTTATATATGCCTTTGCCTGTACCTAGTGTTCCTTGGGAGGATATATCTATGGACTTTGTTTTAGGTGTACCTCGAACAAAGAAGGGGAGGGATAGCATATTTGTTGTCGTGGATAGATTCTCGAAAATGGCACACTTTATACCATGTCATAAAAGCGATGATGCTGTTAATGTTGCTGATTTGTTCTTTCGTGAAATTATTCGCTTGCATGGTGTGCCAAATACTATTGTTTCAGATCGTGATACTAAATTTCTTAGCCACTTTTGGAGATGTTTATGGGCTAAGTTGGGGACTAAACTGCTTTTTAGTACTACTTGTCACCCCCAAACTGATGGACAAACTGAAGTAGTCAATAGAACGTTGTCTACTATGCTTAGGGCTGTTTTGAAGAATAATAAGAAAATGTGGGAGGAATGCTTGCCTCATATTGAATTTGCTTATAATCGTTCATTGCATTCTATGATAGAGGCAAAGGTGTCCCGTCTTTCGATGAGATGGTGGATTTCGCTTTGGTGGAAGTCGACTTTGACGATCCGACTACGAACGTGCGAGGACGTCGCGCCTTAGCAATCGCTAAACCAACTCCGAGAGGTTATTGACCACGCCGGAGCACGATCAACCTGACCACGAGGGTCTGTTTCCTGCGACCAAACGAAGAACAAGCAAGAAACTGAGATTGCAATCTGGATATTGCGAATATAAGATGAAAGCTTTATTGATCAAGGTGGGGTTCTGTGACGCCTTTGTCTGGTCGTTGAACACAAACGAAGTACGCGAAGTTGCAGCTATGGCGAACTTTTAATCTAAACAAAACCCAAAGTCTAAACGATGCCCTAAGGGCTGTATATATGGAGGAAGAGGGGGGAATTTCGTGGCCCTTGGTGGAGGGGTCCGAAATCAACCCTATCTCTTGTTTCCCCACACATACGGACTCTAGAAATAGCCTATACTTATGTATTTCGAAATTACATGGGCCTGGCCCAATAATAAGGTGACGCAGCACCTAAAATAGCCTCGGGACGAAATTTATGAAGTGGCATCTTGTATATTTCGTCCAAGGCTTCATGCACCCATTATGGTGGCTTCAAAGTCCTGAAATCATCACTTGTAACTCCGTTCTTGTTTCCCTTGCGCATGCCATCATCTCCATGCTTGTTCTTGCTCCAATGTTCATCCTTCTCCAAGCTAGGCCCTTCATTTGTAAGCAAAACAAATGTATCCAATTTAGGCAGCATCATATTCTCATGAACATTAGAATCATTACCAAGAAACGAAAGTACCTGGTAATTTAGTTGGCGTGCACGAGCTCTAGTAATTGGTCCAGTATGTATAACAGCAGGGGCTGTGGGTGTAACAATTGTATTGATGTCCTCATCACCTTCTTGAAAATAAAGCCGTCCTCGGCGTTGCTTAATCTGAAATGTGGCTAACAAAAGAGACAAGGTGTACATGTTGTATATGTATATGTCATCCATTTTTACTTCCCTTGATTTTTGCATATATGACACATGAATAGATGAGTAACTTGCATAGTTCATAAAATCTAAAGCCAAAAAATTAGCACAAGAAGTAGAAGGCATGAAAATATTGCAACTCAGTTTGCACATATAAGTGAAGCTCTTATTCATTTCAAAAGATTGACAATGTTCATCATTAAACCATCCCAACATTGGTGAATAAACCTTACTTGCATCAAATTTACATGCTACAACATGCTTAAATAAGCAAACATGCAATAAGTCATTTAACACAGAATCATCACCAAGATTAGAGGTCATATCAAAATGATTAAACATTGGTTCTTTTGCATCAATAGTTAATTCAATGGGTGCACTCAAAATTGTTGGTATTTCAGTTGTTTGATCACATGGCAAAGTCAAATTATCAATGTAGTCCTCTAAAATAGGTGGTGTGATCAAAGTAGTGGGTAGCTCATCAGATGGTGCATTCAAATTGACAAGGCATTCATCATTCTCATGTAGAGATGGAAGATCAGTACCTTTGTCATTACCTCTTATGATCAACTCAGATGATGTAGCCACTCTCGGGGGCGATGTGTCACATGGTGGAGGTGATGTAGTCCTGACAACAACGGATGTGGTTGTCATAGTATGCCTAGTAGTTGAAGGAACAATCATATCAACTCTTGGAATGTGCACCGTGCGCTTGTTCTCCTCGTGGCCAACACGTCGTTTTATTTTCTGTTCAGCTTTGCAAGCAAGATGAAACAAATGGTCCATAGGATAACACTCTTCATTAATTAGTATCTCTTGAATATCACGGTTTAATCCTCCCCAAAATCTATCCATAAAATCATCTTCACTTTCTTCTAAAGAGGAATGCAACAAGTTAGTTTGTAAATCATCATAATATTTTATTACAGTTTCACTACCTTGTTTTAAGTGTTGCAACTTCTTAATCATGTCACGAGTATAATAAGCAGGGACGAAAGTATGTCGCTTGGCAAGTTTCAAATCATCCCAAGTAGTAGGTATATAATCAGGGTGTAACCGACAATATTCACTCCACCAAACCAAAGCATAACCAGTGAAAGAACCAACCGCAACCTTAACCTTTTTATGTTCATTGAAATTATGGGAAGCAAATATATTTTTTATGTCAAACTCCCATTCAATATATAAAGCAGGTTTAAAACGGCCATTAAATGGTGGTATAGATACATTAACCTGATCATGTGCATTTGGATGTCTGTGCACCTCTCGTGACGGTTGTGGTATTTGCAAAGGTGGTGGCACGTCTCCCGCGATCGACAAAGCCCATGAATTGACTCTGGATCCTGTCATGATTAGTAGAACAAGAAACAAAACCCAAAAATAATGTTCCTATAACTACTAGGATGTGGTGGTAAAACGCTCACAGTAAAGCAAATATCAATGTCTTACAAGTTCTTACCATGCAGCAGGCGGTGATCGGCAACCAGCGGTGTCAAGTAACTCCGAATATTGAGTAAAGCGATTGCCAGGGGAGCGTACGTATACACGGTGTAGAAATATGTGGAGCTGGGTTGGCTATATATGGTAGCAAAAGATTAGCAATAATCAATTCAAAGATGCAATGTTGAATAAACGCTCAACGACGGTACTGTGCTGGTCCTAGGCTAGAACAAACTAGAGACGCGAGCCTAGAACACTAATGAGGTCACGTCGTGATGAGGACATCAATACAATTGTTACACCCACAGCCCCTGCTGCTATACATACTGGACCAATTAGTAGAGCTCGTGCACGCCAACTAAATTACCAGGTACTTTCGTTTCTTGGTAATGATTCTAATGTTCATGAGAATATGATGCTGCCTAAATTGGATACATTTGTTTTGCTTACAAATGAAGGGCATAGCTTGGAGAAGGATGAACATTGGAGCAAGAACAAGCATGGAGATGATGGCATGCGCAAGGGGAACAAGAACGGAGTTACAAGTGATGATTTCAGGACTTTGAAGCCACCATAATGGGTGCATGAAGCCTTGGACGAAATATACAAGATGCCACTTCATAAATTTCGTCCCGAGGCTATTTTAGGTGCTGCATCACCTTATTATTGGGCCAGGCCCATGTAATTTCGAAATACATAAGTATAGGCTATTTTTAGAGTCCGTATGTGTGGGGAAACAAGAGATAGGGTTGATTTTGGACCCCTCCACCAAGGGCCACGAAATTCCCCCCTCTTCCTCCATATATACAGCCCTTAGGGCATCGTTTAGACTTTGGGTTTTGTTTAGATTAAAAGTTCGCCATAGCTGCAACTTCGCGTACTTCGTTTGTGTTCAACGACCAGACAAAGGCGTCACAGAACCCCACCTTGATCAATAAAGCTTTCATCTTATATTCGCAATATCCAGATTGCAATCTTAGTTTCTTGCTTGTTCTTCGTTTGCTCGCAGGAAACAGACCCTCGTGGTCAGGTTGATCGTGCTCCGGCGTGGTCAATAACCTCTCGGAGTTGGTTTAGCGATTGCTAAGGCGCGACGTCCTCGCACGTTCGTAGTCGGATCGTCAAAGTCGACTTCCACCAAAGCGAAATCCACCATCTCATCGAAAGACGGGACACCTTTGCCTCTATCACCTTATTTGGGTGAGGAAGATGAGTTTCTGTCGAGGACGACTTCATTTCAAGAAGGGGAGGATGATGAGGACATCAATACAATTGTTACACCCACAGCCCCTGCTGCTATACATACTGGACCAATTACTAGAGCTCGCGCACGCCAATTAAATTATCAGGTACTTACGTTTCTTGGTAATGATTCTAATGTTCATGAGAATATGATGCTGCCTAAATTGGATACATTTGTTTTGCTTACAAATGAAGGGCCTAGCTTGGAGAAGGATGAACATTGGAGCAAGAACAAGCATGGAGATTATGGCATGCGCAAGGGGAACAAGAACGGAGTTACAAGTGATGATTTCAGGACTTTGAAGCCACCATAATGGGTGCATGAAGCCTTGAACGAAATATACAAGATGCCACTTCATAAATTTCGTCCCGAGGCTATTTTAGGTGCTGCGTCACCTTATTATTCGGCCAGGCCCATGTAATTTCGAAATACATAGGTATAGGCTATTTTGAGAGTCCGTATGTGTGGGGAAACAAGAGATAGGGTTGATTTCGGACCCCTCCACCAAGGGCCACGAAATTCCCCCCTCTTCCTCCATATATACAGCCCTTAGGGCATCGTTTAGACTTTGGGTTTTGTTTAGATTAAAAGTTCGCCATAGCTGCAACTTCGCGTACTTTGTTTGTGTTCAACGACCAGACAAAGGCGTCACAGAACCCCACCTTGATCAATAAAGCTTTCATCTTATATTCGCAATATCCAGATTGCAATCTTAGTTTCTTGCTTGTTCTTCGTTTGCTCGCAGGAAACAGACCCTCGTGGTCAGGTTGATCGTGCTCCGGCGTGGTCAATAACCTCTCGGAGTTGGTTTAGCGATTGCTAAGGCGCGACGTCCTCGCACGTTCGTAGTCGGATCATCAAAGTCGACTTCCACCAAAGCGAAATCCACCATCTCATCGAAAGACGGGACACCTCCGCCTCTATCAATATGCCATCATACTATGAAATACTCCCTTGTCCTTTCTTATGATGAGAATGATGCATACACTTGTTGGGTATCTTACCACACAAATGATAGGTTTTTGCACTTCCACTAACCTCATTTGTTTTTCCAAGTGTTTATCATGTTCTTTTGTTTTGAAGGATTCACAAGGCGGTACCATCACGAGACATATTAGTCATGCAAAGGTCTACATGATGCGCGACACCAACATTTTTGACATCCTCATAAAGGTTAACTCCTTCCCTTTGAGCCATCCTCAAATACGCATATTGGATGGGTCATTATTTCATTGTTGTCTCCTTCTTGTCTACATGATACATCTCATGAACGGAGGAGCGACATTCGAGATTGGCTCTATGGACCTTCACATTGAGGAGTGCTCGGACTTATTGGATGCACCTCCGAAACTCCACTCATGCCACGACATCGAGCATTGGTACATCAACACTCCTTTGACACATTGCACCAACACCTACATATTTGTTGATTGTGTGTTCAAATGTCATGCTCGATGGACATCTCATACTCATAACAAATTTTCATCTTATGCATGGATTGACTCACATTATGATTGCCTTGTTGCATCTTGTATCCCCATGTCATCCATGATATACGAGCTTGTGCATTTTCTTAGCAAATTTGTTGTGATCTTCCTTGATGGCATATTCATACATCATGATCATATTTCCTATCATCAATTGCATGATCACATACTCACATTGAGCACCAATTACCATGTTCATTCTTTGGATAAACCATCCCACTATGACATCATTTTGCACAATGGTTGCATTGATCACATTCACAATACATTTGTGTGCACAACAAATGAATTTACTCTCATGAATGCTTTGAATGTCATTATATATCATCTTGATAAGTTTCACGCGCTTTGTCATGAACAATCTTGCTACACGGGCTCATTCTTACATCCTGGACACTTTGTGTGCGCTAACCATTGTATTTCCAAGTGTACTTTGTGTTTGCTCATTTTGCATGTATCACTTACCGGAGACACCTCGGAGTAGTTGGATTGTGCAATATCTTCAACTCCATCCAACTACAAGTCCATCCACAACAACTGTTTCCATGGTGATGAGGATCACGATCCAAGGTCGGATCTTTCCCAAGGGGGGGGGGTGATGCGGAGCATCCTACGATCATCCCCATGTACACTACAATGAGACCTCGACCTCAAGCATACGCCATTGGACACAAGGTGAACTCGCTCCTAAGTCCTTCCCCTTTCCATTCATGCGAGACATGGTTGCTACCTAATGCCAAGACACTACACGTGCTCGGGAACCATGGACTAAAGGAGGAAGAACGAACAGCGTCAAGACTTGTGCAAAGTTTCTGCCAAACCTGGAACTTCCGGCCACAGCCCGAAACCTCCGGCCCACGACACTCCGGGCAATGAACGGACGCGCCAACTCTCTGGATAGCCCGGACCATGCCCGGAACTTACGGAGCCCGGACCTTCTGTTCCTGCCCGGAACATCCGGCCTGCCTGCGCGCAGAGCCTCTGGGACGAGGCCCATGTACCTATTTCGCCCCTCACTTACCCCTTCGTGGCCCTAGACTATATATACTCCAACACCTCCACCATATTAGGGTTAGCAAAGTAGTAGCTCATTTGAGATAGAGCTTTGATCTCCACTTGATACCTTCTCCATCGGAGTTCACGACCTCTTCGGAGAAGATCCCCCAAGTGGATTCAAGACCCCTCGCGGGAAGAGCCCCTCAAGGCCTCCTCACGAAGAAGAACTTGCTACTTGTATCGTATGTTGTTGATTGTGAATCGTGTATCTCTTTGTGTTTCGAGGATCTAGCACATGTGTAATCGAATCTTGTTGTTAGAGTGATTTCCTCTCGTGTTTCCCCTCATTTTCCCCTTGTGTTCTTTGTGTTCTTTGTAGGATCTGCTCCAATCGTGAAAGATCAGGCATCTAGGGTTCTACCCTACATCACAAGTGCGAAGGATATTGCTTGCAATGTGCTCTGGGACTTAAATATTTGTATGCCATTGATGTTGCTTATTGTATAATAACCATTTCTTCAATACTACATTCCAGGAAGAGTTGCTCATGAAAGAATCATAGCTAAGTGACTTAAAGAAGAATATTGAACTTCAATAGGCTAAAACTGCCAAGGCCGAGTCACGGCTCAAGACTTCGTTAGAAGAGTTTGAGAAGGCCAATGCGAGTTTTCACACCGATAGAACCACCTGGGAGGCTGATAAAGCTGCCCTGTAGCAGAGAGCCGAAGATGCTGAAGTTGTGCTTAAACCGGTGACTGAAGAGTTGACCGGCTTAAAGAAACACATTACTCAAATGACATCTGCTATCTTTGCTAAGATTCCTACCCAACTCCTCATAAGTTTATGTATTTATTTGACTCGCCTGGCAACTTATAACATGTAATGTTTTTAACCCGCATGGCGACTCTTATGCCTCAACTGAAGAGGCTCTAGAAGCGCCAGCCTTGGTGAAAGCATGCTGCTGAAGTTAAAGGCAGTATACTCATTGACCGAGCAGCTGTACACTGGGACTCTGCGCAGTCCTGTTGCCCTGTCAGGTGGAAGAAAGTCTCCAACACTTCTCAAGACTATGCTAGAGCAGTTCTCAACAGCGCTGGCTCAAATCAAAGAGTGTCGATTGTCAGTCGCCCGAGCTAGAGCTATCATCGCTCTAGGTCGAGCCAAGGCATGGGCAACAGAACTTGACCCGGAGGAGATAGCCACCGGATGCCCTGAGTTTAAAGATGATGGATCAGCCTTTGAAGAACAAGATTTTAACAAGTGCGTGAGGGAGATGCGGCCCGTGGCATCCAAGCTGATTGAAGAGCTAAATCTGAAGCACTACACGCCGGCTTATGATGATTAGAACAACAAAATTAAGCTGCTCACCCATGAAGTGTTGAATCTTGTTCCCACCAGGTGTAAGCACCTACTTGCCCCTGACCTTGACTCTGCTCCCATTATAAATGATGAAGCCATATTCGAGGCCCTAACCGGCATCGACTGGACATCACCTGACCTCTAGATGGCCGAAGAAAAAGAGCCGGTGTAGGATGACCCGGAGTCGTCAACTCGCCAAGAAGGAAACCATTGACGAACCAGGCGGCTCTCAGGCCAGGGTGTATGAGTGCTTTTTCAGAAAACACTTTGCTTCAAACTTGTGGGCTCATGATGGCCTTGTAATAGGCTAGGTTAAAACAATGATCCACCATGTCATGTCATCGTGCATGTTGATATTAACTTTTGAAACACCAATTTTACTCTTTTATGATGGGCTTGATCTTAATCATTCATACAAGCCATAGCAGTACTCTTATGTGTATGTAATGCTCTATATGTCCTACCAAAAAGAGGTTAAACCTATACCCTGGCGACTTTGACGTCAAACCCCAGGGTGGGTGATAACCCAAGCATTTATAGCCTAAATGATTATGGACATAATAATCAAGGCAGTCAATTCAAAATATATTGACGACTTAAAGTCAAAAAATTAGGGCGGGTTACCAAACCTCGAATATTCATGTAAGAATTGAAAACATACCTATAGATTTGGATCATACTAACGGCTTAAACATCAATATCTAGTGTGGGTGACAACCCAAAAAGCTGTAATCGCATGACCCCAATTGCTCAAAGCAAAGCACACTGGCGACATAAAGTCCATAGCCAAGGCGGGTTACCAAACCCAAAATACTCAAACATGAATCATACAATCAGAGTTTTATGATCCCGTATGTCAGAATTCACTTAACAGGAAAAATCTTTAGGAGAAACAAATCCAAAGGACTCAAGAGAAAACATTCAAAAATCTCAAATAATTGCTTGGCCGGCTTACCAAAGCATGACTAAACAAGTTGGCTCCCAGGACCATGTGCTTTCAAGGGCCACACAGCCGTTGAGTTAATCCTAGCTCATTGTAAGCCGGCTCTCACGTGACACAAACCGTCGTTTTAACCTTAACGATTTCACGGTCTTAAAAAGATCGACTGTTAAGAGTTCGACGGGTCACCTGGTGGAGTAGCAAGTTGCAAACAGGCAGGATAACTCATAATTTGGTGTCCACACCTGGTCAAGAGGGTATGAAAGCTAAACCCGGTGGGTTGGAAGCCCCCAAGTGACCTTATGGCCAAATAATAAATTCTCAAATACACAGAAATGAAATGACAGAGGCCCTCAATTATCAGGGATGTCGTCTTTATTATATTGATCATAACATATATATACACTCACAGAAGTATGTACAAAGACGAGAACCGGTGGCTCAGGTGTAATAAGGCCGAAGATGAGCAATATTCCAGGGCCGACGGGTCTCCTCCTCCGACTTGCGTGAATCCTTGTGTTCTTGTATATCAATGAGGTAATAGGACCCGTTATTCAGGTTCTTGCTAACCACAAAGGGTCCTTCCCAAGGTGATGTAGGGTAGAACCCTAATCGCCCAATCTTTCACGAAAGGAGCGGATCCCGCGATGAACACGAAGAACACGAGGATGGAAACGAGGGGAAAGACACGAGAGGAACACGAGAAACCAACAAATATGATCACACATGCGCTAAATCCATGAACACAAAGGAAGATACAAGATCCAAAGTCAATAACGGACGATATAAGAGGTAACCGGTCTTCTCCGTGAGGAGGTCTTGAATCTGCGGGGGGTCTTCCCTTAGAAAGGGGGCTTGAATCCAAAGGGATCTTCTCCGTAGAGGCCGCGGTCTCTCTCGTGGAGTAGATCCGATATGGATGAGCATAGCTCTATCTCTCAAATGAGCTATCACAATGCTAACCCTAGAAAGGAGGTGGAGGAGGTCTATTTATAGTCTAGTGGGCGAAAGGGTAAGTGAGGGGCGAAGGGGTACACGGGCCTCGGCCCAAGTCACGCGTGCAGGCGGGGTCCGGATGATCCGGGTGTCGGGGGTCCGGATGATCCGGGTGGCCGTCCGGATGATCCGGCTTCGTCGAGCAAGCTTCGGGTGTCTTCGGGCACGTTAGCCGGATCGTCCGGGTGGTCGTCCGGATCGTCCGGGCTTGGTCCGGATCGTCCGGCTGGGGGTCCGGATGATCCGGGCAAGACTTGTCTTGTCCGTTCTTCTTCTTCCTTCTCCTCTTCCATGCTTCGCCTTGGTCCTTGGATCCTCCATGGTCATCTCGGTTGTACCTAAGTATACGCAAGGTCCATGCATGAGGTAGTAACCATGTCTCATATGTGGAAAGTGACGGTTCGAAGAGGAGTGAGTTCACCTTGTGTCCAATGGTGTATGGTCGAGGTCTTATCGTATATCCTTTTGGGGCTTGGGAAGTAGTCGAAGTGTACATGGGGATGATCATGGGATGCACCGCATCACAAGGTGGGGATAACTTGTGCATATATGTTTGATCTTGGATCAGCTGGAGCACCAAGTCGCCTTCTTGAAACGCCCAGGTCTTAACTCTGCAGCTATGATAGCGACGCAGGTCTTGTTGATATATCACAGAATGAGCCGCCGCCAGGTCACACTCCTCATCCAAAGCATTGAGTGCGTTTTGACGTGCTATTTCATTATCAGCTTCAACATAAGCCGCCACACGTGGTGAGTCATGATGGATATCACTTGTGATAGAGGCGGGGTGTCCCGATCTTTCGATGAGATGATAGCTATCGATTTGGTGGAGACGACTTTGACGATCCGACTACAAACGTGCAACGACGTTGTGCCTTAGCAATCGCTAAACCAACTCCGAGAGGTTATTGACCACGCCGGAGCATGATCAACCTGACCACGAAGGTCTATTCCTGCAAGCAATCGAAGAACAAGCAAGAATATGATAAAAGCAATCTGAATATCGCGAATATGTATGAAGTATTGATAATGGTGGGGATCCGAAAAATGGTCTTGGTCTGGTCGTTGGACACAAACGAAGCACACGAAGTTGCAATGGCTAACTTTTAACTAAACAAATCCCAAGGAAAAACTACTAGATGGATCTACTTATATAGGAGCAAGGGGTGGCGGCCAAGGAGGTGGGAGGACGTCCCAAGGCAGCCTAAAACTAAATCTAGGTCGTACAAGGCCAATGGGCCCAAGTGGAGGTGATGTAACACCTTTGGACTTGTAGTTTGACTCGGATTCTGTTGCAGCATCAGATTGTTTCGTCCACAACTCAACGCTCCGGACGAATTTGAAGGTGATTCAAATTGGGTTGGAAAGTGCACGAAATCTAGTTTCCAACAAAAAAAGAATCACCCAATGCGGAGTCCGTATGAAAAACTTGTGTGCGTTTTGAGTCAGGTATGTCTGTGCAGTCCGAATCTGAATCCAGAACGTGAGAGACTTGGACTCTATCTTCTCTTGGGCCAAAAGTGACGTGAGAGAACTTTTTTGGACAGCAAATAAACATCTCTTTGTTCCTTATCTTCATATGTGGATTGTACAAATGTCCCATACACCTGCAATTAGACAAAACACAAAAGTGTGTGAAGTATTTTTGTTCTGGATAACATAAATAGATTATTGAATAGTTTGCACTAGAAATCACCTGACAAATATGCATATATGCAATATTTTTTGTCATATCCAAGGTAGTCATGTCCTCATCATCCTCCCCTTCTTGAAAATAAAGCCGTCCTCGGCGTTGCTTAATCTGAAATGTGGCTAACAAAAGAGACAAGGTGTACATGTTGTATATGTATATGTCATCCATTTTTACTTCCCTTGATTTTTGCATATATGACACATGAATAGATGAGTAACTTGCATAGTTCATAAAATCTAAAGCCAAAAAATTAGCACAAGAAGTAGAAGGCGTGAAAATATTGCAACTCAGTTTGCACATATAAGTGAAGCTCTTATTCATTTCAAAAGATTGACAATGTTCATCATTAAACCATCCCAACATTGGTGAATAAACCTTACTTGCATCAAATTTACATGCTACAACATGCTTAAATAAGCAAACATGCAATAAGTCATTCAACATAGAATCATCACCAAGATTAGAGGTCATATCAAAATGATTAAACATTGGTTCTTTTGCATCAATAGTTAATTCAATGGGTGCACTCAAAATTGTTGGTATTTCAGTTGTTTGATCACATGGCAAAGTCAAATTATCAACGTAGTCCTCTAAAATAGGTGGTGTGATCAAAGTAGTGGGTAGCTCATCAGATGGTGCATTCAAATTGACAAGGCATTCATCATTCTCATGTAGAGATGGAAGATCAGTACCTTTGTCATTACCTCTTATGATCAACTCAGATGATGTAGCCACTCTCGGGGGCGATGTGTCACATGGTGGAGGTGATGTAGTCCTGACAACAACGGATGTGGTTGTCATAGTATGCCTAGTAGTTGAAGGAACAATCATATCAACTCTTGGAATGTGCACCGTGCGCTTGTTCTCCTCGTGGCCAACACGTCGTTTTATATCCTGTTCAGCTTTGCAAGCAAGATGAAACAAATGGTCCATAGGATAACACTCTTCATGAATTAGTATCTCTTGAATATCACGGTTTAATCCTCCCCAAAATCTATCCATAAAATCATCTTCACTTTCTTCTAAAGAGGAATGCAACAAGGTAGTTTGTAAATCATCATAATATTTTGTTACAGTTTCACTACCTTGTTTTAAGTGTTGCAACTTCTTAATCATGTCACGAGTATAATAAGCAGGGACGAAAGTATGTCGCATGGCAAGTTTCAAATCATCCCAAGTAGTAGGTATATAATCAGGGTGTAACCGACAATATTCACTCCACCAAACCAAAGCATAACCAGTGAAAGAACCAACCGCAACCTTAACCTTTTTATGTTCATCGAAATTATGGGAAGCAAATATATTTTTTATGTCGAACTCCCATTCAATATATAAAGCAGGTTTAAAACGGCCATTAAATGGTGGTATAGATACATTAACCTGATCATGTGCATTTGGATGTTTGTGCACGTCTCGTGACGGTTGTGGTATTTGCAAAGGTGGTGGCACGTCTCCCGCGATCGACAAAGCCCATGAATTGACTCTGGATCCTGTCATGATTAGTAGAACAAGAAACAAAACCCAAAAATAATGTTCCTATAACTACTAGGATGTGGTGGTAAAACGCTCACAGTAAAGCAAATATCAATGTCTTACAAGTTCTTACCATGCAGCAGGCGGTGATCGGCAACCAGCGGTGTCAAGTAACTCCGAATATTGAGTAAAGCGATTGCCAGGGGAGCGTACGTATACACGGTGTAGAAATATGTGGAGCTGGGTTGGCTATATATGGTAGCAAAAGATTAGCAATAATCAATTCAAAGATGCAATGTTGAATAAACGCTCAACGACGGTACTGTGCTGGTCCTAGGCTAGACCGAACTAGAGACGCGAGCCTAGAACACTAATGAGGTCATCGTAGCACAACTAGCATCAATGAAGGACACGAAGTAGCTCTAGACAGCAAGATATAAGTGAAGATCACAACGGCAGTAAAGATAATGAGGTGAAACAACAGCCAAGCAGGATATATCAACAACTTTGTCTCCAACTTTCCTCTGAAAAAGTTTGTGCCGATTTTTTTGTTTTTTTTTCTTCTCTCTTTTTTTCCTCACACTTTTTTTTTTCTTTCTCTCCTTTTTTTTCTCTGACTTTTTTTTCTCCTTTTTTTTCTCTCGTTTTTTTCTCTCTCTTTTTTTCTCCCTCTTTCCAAAACAAACTAGATAAGATGCAGATTGGACCAAGTGAAGATGTGAACGATCTCAACTATTATTATGACAATGAATGATGGGTAGCACGTGGTGGAAATTGATGGATGGGTGGTGGACAGCGGAAGATATAATGATGCAGCGGTGGCGTGACTAATGTGAACAGAACTCGAAACTCTAAACGAACTAGACACTAAGACCAGCAACTCGACACGACGATGCAACCGATAATTCAACTATGCAAGCAATGAAAAGAAAATTGCAAAGGCTCAGACTGGCTTGGACCAAGGATGAATAGATCTAACTCTTTTTTGTGGCTTTTTCTTGGACAATAGGTAAGAAAATAAATCTAATCTAGGAAAACTGGAAATTCTCACCGAGCAACCTGAAAACTGATACCACTTGATAGAGGCGAGGGTCCCGATCTTTCGATAAGATGATAAGTATCGATTTGGTGGAGACGACTTTGACAATCCGACTACAAACGTGCACGACGTTGCGCCTTAGCAATCGCTAAACCAATCTCCTGAGGTTACTGACGATGCTGGAAGCACGGTCAGCCTGACCATGAAGGTCTATTCCTGCAAGCAATCGAAGAACGAGCAAGAATATGATAAAGCAATCTGAATATTGCAAATATATATGAAGTATTGATAATGGTGGGGATCCGGAAGCGGTCTTGGTCTGGTCGTTGGACACAAACGAAGTACACGAAGTTGCAATGGCTAACTTTTAACTAAACAAATCCCAAGGAAAAGCTACTAGATGGATCTACTTATATAGGAGCAAGGGGTGGCGGCCAAGGAGGTGGGAGGACGTCCCAAGGCAGCCTAAAACTAAATCTAGGTCGTACAAGGCCAATGGGCCCAAGTGGAGGTGATGTAACACCTTTGGACTTGTAGTTTGACTCGGATTCTGCTGCAGCATCAGATTGTTTCGTCCACAACTCAACGCTCCGGACGAATTTGAAGGCGATTCCAATTGGGTTGGAAAGTGCACGAAATCTAGTTTCCAACAAAAAAAGAATCACCCAATTCGGAGTCCGTATGAAAAACTTGTGTGCGTTTTGAGTCAGGTGTGTTTGTGCAGTCCGAATCTGAATCCAGAACGTGAGAGACTTGGACTCTATCTTCTCTTGGGCCAAAAGTGACGTGAGAGAACTTTTTGGACAGCAAATAAACATCTCTTTGTTCCTTATCTTCATATGTGGATTGTACAAATGTCCCATACACCTGCAATTAGACAAAACACAAAAGTGTGTGAAGTATTTTTGTTCTGGATAACATAAATAGATTATTGAATAGTTTGCACTAGAAATCACCTGACAAATATGCATATATGAAATATTTTTGGTCATATCCAAGGTAGTCATGTCCTCATCATATATGAGGTATTGATAATGGTGGGGATCCGTAAGCGGTCTTGGTCTGGTCCTTGGACACAAACGAAGTACACGAAGTTGCAATGGCTAACTTTTAACTAAACAAATCCCAAGGAAAAGCTACTAGATGGATCTACTTATATAGGAGCAAGGGGTGGCAGTCAAGGAGGTGGGAGGACGTCCCAAGGCAGCCTAAAACTAAATCTAGGTCGTACAAGGACAATGGGCCCAAGTGGAGGTGATGTAACACCTTTGGACTTGTAGTTTGACTCGGATTCTGCTGCAGCATCAGATTGTTTCGTCCACAACTCAACGCTCCGGACGAATTTGAAGGTGATTCTAATTGGGTTGGAAAGTGCACGAAATCTAGTTTCCAACAAAAAAAGAATCACCCAATTCGGAGTCCGTATGAAAAACTTGTGTGCGTTTTGAGTCAGGCATGTCTGTGCAGTCCGAATCTGAATCCAGAACGTGAGAGACTTGGACTCTATCTTCTCTTGGGCCAAAAGTGACGCGAGAGAACTTTTTGGACAGCAAATAAACATCTCTTTCTTCCTTATCTTCATATGTGGATTGTACAAATGTCCCATACACCTGCAATTAGACAAAACACAAAAGTGTGTGAAGTATTTTTGTTCTGGATAACATAAATAGATTATTGAATAGTTTGCACTAGAAATCACCTCACAAATATGCATATATGCAATATTTTTGGTCATATCCAAGGTAGTCATGTCCTCATCATCCTTCCCTTCTTGAAAATAAAGCCGTCCTCGGCGTTGCTTAATCTGAAATGTGGCTAACAAAAGAGACAAGGTGTACATGTTGTATATGTATATGTCATCCATTTTTACTTCCCTTGATTTTTGCATATATGACACATGAATAGATGAGTAACTTGCATAGTTCATAAAATCTAAAGCCAAAAAATTAGCACAAGATGTAGAAGGCATGAAAATATTGCAACTCAGTTTGCACATATAAGTGAAGCTCTTATTCATTTCAAAAGATTGACAATGTTCATCATTAAACCATCCCAACATTGGTGAATAAACCTTACTTGCATCAAATTTACATGCTACAACATGCTTAAATAAGCAAACATGCAATAAGTCATTCAACACAGAATCATCACCAAGATTAGAGGTCATATCAAAATGATTAAACATTGGTTCTTTTGCATCAATAGTTAATTCAATGGGTGCACTCAAAATTATTGGTATTTCAGTTGTTTGATCACATGGCAAAGTCAAATTATCAACGTAGTCCTCTAAAATAGGTGGTGTGATCAAAGTAGTGGGTAGCTCATCAGATGGTGCATTCAAATTGACAAGGCATTCATCATTCTCATGTAGAGATGGAAGATCAGTACCTTTGTCATTACCTCTTATGATCAACTCAGATGATGTAGTCACTCTCGGGGGCGATGTGTCACATGGTGGAGGTGATGTAGTCCTGACAACAACGGATGTGGTTGTCATAGTATGCCTAGTAGTTGAAGGAACAATCATATCAACTCTTGGAATGTGCACCGTGCGCTTGTTCTCCTCGTGGCCAACATGTCGTTTTATTTCCTGTTCAGCTTTGCAAGCAAGATGAAACAAATGGTCCATAGGATAACACTCTTCATGAATTAGTATCTCTTGAATATCACGGTTTAATCCTCCCCAAAATCTATCCATAAAATCATCTTCACTTTCTTCTAAAGAGGAATGCAACAAGGTAGTTTGTAAATCATCATAATATTTTGTTACAGTTTCACTACCTTGTTTTAAGTGTTGCAACTTCTTAATCATGTCACGAGTATAATAAGCAGGGACGAAAGTATGTCGCATGGCAAGTTTCAAATCATCCCAAGTAGTAGGTATATAATCAGGGTGTAACCGACAATATTCACTCCACCAAACCAAAGCATAACCAGTGAAAGAACCAACCGCAACCTTAACCTTTTTATGTTCATCGAAATTATGGGAAGCAAATATATTTTTTATGTCGAACTCCCATTCAATATATAAAGCAGGTTTAAAACGGCCATTAAATGGTGGTATAGATACATTAACCTGATCATGTGATGAGGACATCAATACAATTGTTACACCCACAGCCCCTGCTGCTATACATACTGGACCAATTACTAGAGCTCGTGCACGCCAACTAAATTACCAGGTACTTTCGTTTCTTGGTAATGATTCTAATGTTCATGAGAATATGATGCTGCCTAAATTGGATACATTTGTTTTGCTTACAAATGAAGGGCCTAGCTTGGAGAAGGATGAACATTGGAGCAAGAACAAGCATGGAGATGATGGCATGCGCAAGGGGAACAAGAACGGAGTTACAAGTGATGATTTCAGCACTTTGAAGCCACCATAATGGGTGCATGAAGCCTTGGACGAAATATACAAGATGCCACTTCATAAATTTCGTCCCGAGGCTATTTTAGGTGCTGCGTCACCTTATTATTGGGCCAGGCCCATGTAATTTCGAAATACATAAGTATAGGCTATTTTTAGAGTCCGTATGTGTGGGGAAACAAGAGATAGGGTTGATTTCGGACCCCTCCACCAAGGGCCACGAAATTCCCCCCTCTTCCTCCATATATACAGCCCTTAGGGCATCGTTTAGACTTTGGGTTTTGTTTAGATTAAAAGTTCGCCATAGCTGCAACTTCGCGTACTTCGTTTGTGTTCAACGACCAGACAAAGGCGTCACAGAACCCCATCTTGATCAATAAAGCTTTCATCTTATATTCGCAATATCCAGATTGCAATCTTAGTTTCTTGCTTGTTCTTCGTTTGCTCGCAGGAAACAGATCCTCGTGGTCAGGTTGATCGTGCTCCGGCGTGGTCAATAACCTCTCGGAGTTGGTTTAGCGATTGCTAAGGCGCGACGTCCTCACACGTTCGTAGTCGGATCGTCAAAGTCGACTTCCACCAAAGCGAAATCCACCATCTCATCGAAAGATGGGACACCTTTGCCTCTATCAAAGATTAGAGGTCATATCAAAATGATTAAACATTGGTTCTTTTGCATCAATAGTTAATTCAATGGGTGCACTCAAAATTGTTGGTATTTCAGTTGTTTGATCACATGGCAAAGTCAAATTATCAACGTAGTCCTCTAAAATAGGTGGTGTGATCAAAGTAGTGGGTAGCTCATCAGATGGTGCATTCAAATTGACAAGGCATTCATCATTCTCATGTAGAGATGGAAGATCAGTACCTTTGTCATTACCTCTTATGATCAACTCAGATGATGTAGTCACTCTCGGGGGCGATGTGTCACATGGTGGAGGTGATGTAGTCCTGACAACAACGGATGTGGTTGTCATAGTATGCCTAGTAGTTGAAGGAACAATCATATCAACTCTTGGAATGTGCACCGTGCGCTTGTTCTCCTCGTGGCCAACACGTCGTTTTATTTCCTGTTCAGCTTTGCAAGCAAGATGAAACAAATGGTCCATAGGATAACACTCTTCATGAATTAGTATCTCTTGAATATCACGGTTTAATCCTCCCCAAAATCTATCCATAAAATCATCTTCACTTTCTTCTAAAGAGGAATGCAACAAGGTAGTTTGTAAATCATCATAATATTTTGTTACAGTTTCGCTACCTTGTTTTAAGTGTTGCAACTTCTTAATCATGTCACGAGTATAATAAGCAGGGACGAAAGTATGTCGCATGGCAAGTTTCAAATCATCCCAAGTAGTAGGTATATAATCAGGGTGTAACCGACAATATTCACTCCACCAAACCAAAGCATAACCAGTGAAAGAACCAACCGCAACCTTAACCTTTTTATGTTCATCGAAATTATGGGAAGCAAATATATTTTTTATGTCGAACTCCCATTCAATATATAAAGCAGGTTTAAAACGGCCATTAAATGGTGGTATAGATACATTAACCTGATCATGTGCATTTGGATGTTTGTGCACCTCTCGTGACGGTTGTGGTATTTGCAAAGGTGGTGGCACGTCTCCCGCGATCGACAAAGCCCATGAATTGACTCTGGATCCTGTCATGATTAGTAGAACAAGAAACAAAACCCAAAAATAATGTTCCTATAACTACTAGGATGTGGTGGTAAAACGCTCACAGTAAAGCAAATATCAATGTCTTACAAGTTCTTACCATGCAGCAGATAGTGATCGGCAACCAGCGGTGTCAAGTAACTCCGAATATTGAGTAAAGCGATTGCCAGGGGAGCGTACGTATATACGGTGTAGAAATATGTGGAGCTGGGTTGGCTATATATGGTAGCAAAAGATTAGCAATAATCAATTCAAAGATGCAATGTTGAATAAACGCTCAACGACGGTACTGTGCTGGTCCTAGGCTAGACCGGACTAGAGACGCGAGCCTAGAACACTAATAAGGTCACGGCGTAGCACAACTAGCATCAATGAAGGATACTAAGTAGCTCTTGACAGCAAGATATAAGTGAAGATCACAACGGCAGTGAAGATAATGATGAAAAACAACTGCCAAGCAGGATATACAACAACTCTCTCTCCAACTTTCCTCTTGAAAAGTTTGAGACAATTTTCTGATAAATTCTTTCAAAGAATGCTAATAACTCAAGCTTTCCAATGCAAAAAGAATCACTCAATTCCGAGTTGATATGAGGAGTCAAACAATTCTAAAACTGGCCTGAAAAATTGGAACAAGCTGTGTTCACGAACTTCGGAGGGCAAAGAGACCTATTTAGAAGCCGATTTTTAGGTGTCAAATATTGAACTAGCTTCTGCAACTATTTAGATGCGGCTCGTCGCTATCTTCAATTTGAGTACTCACGAAGCCAAAACGGACTTCGTATGAGGAAGATACACCTGTTTTACTGAAGAGTGCACAAAACAGATTCCAATCCGAATTCAGGTACGAGATTGATTCTAGATAGATCCAATTTTTTTTCTTCTCTCTTTTTTTTCTTTTTTTTTCTTTCCTTTTTTTCTCTTTTTTTCTATCTTTTTTTTTTCCAAGACAAACTAGATAAGATGCAGATTGGATCAGGCGAAGATGTGAATGACCTCAACTATGATTATGACAATGAACAGTGCGTAGCACGTGGTGGAAATTAATAGATGCGATGGTGGACAGCGAAGGAAATGATGCAGCGGCGGCGTGACTAATGTGAACAGAACTCGAAACTCTAAAGGAACTAGACGCTAAGACCAGCAACTGACACGACGATGCAACCGATAATTCAACTATGCAAGCAGTGAATAGAAAATTGCAAAGGCTCAGACTGGCTTGGATAAAGGATGAACAGATCTAACTTTTTTTGTGTGTGGCTTTTTCTTGGACAATAGGTAAGAAAATAAATCTAATCTAGGAAAACTGGATTCTCACCGAGCAACCTGAAAACTGATACCACTTGATAGAGGCGGGGTGTCCCGATCTTTCGATGAGATGATAACTATCGATTTGGTGGAGACGACTTTGACGATCCGACTACAAACGTGCACGACGTTGCGCCTTAGCAATCGCTAAACCAATCTCCTGAGGTTACTGACGATGCCGGAAGCACGGTCAGCCTGACCACGAAGGTCTATTCCTGCAAGCAATCGAAGAACGAGCAAGAATATGATAAAGCAATCTGAATATTGCAAATATATATGACGTATTGATAATGGTGGGGATCCGTAAGCGGTCTTGGTCTGGTCGTTGGACACAAACGAAGTACACGAAGTTGCAATGGCTAACTTTTAACTAAACAAATCCCAAGGAAAAGCTACTAGATGGATCTACTTATATAGGAGCAAGGGGTGGCGGCCAAGGAGGTGGGAGGACGTCCCAAGGCAGCCTAAAACTAAATCTAGGTCGTACAAGGCCAATGGGCCCAAGTGGAGGTGATGTAACACCTTTGGACTTGTACTTTGACTCGGATTCTGCTGCAGCATCAGATTGTTTCGTCCACAACTCAACGCTCCGGACGAATTTGAAGGTGATTCCAATTGGGTTGGAAAGTGCACAAAATCTAGTTTCCAACAAAAAAAGAATCACCCAATTCAGAGTCCGTATGAAAAACTTGTGTGCGTTTTGAGTCAGGCATATCTGTGCAGTCCGAATCTGAATCCAGAACATGAGAGATTTGGACTCTATCTTTTCTTGGGCCAAAAGTGACGTGAGAGAACTTTTTGGACAGCAAATAAACATCTCTTTCTTCCTTATCTTCATATGTGGATTGTACAAATGTCCCCGACACCTGCAATTAGACAAAACACAAAAGTGTGTGAAGTATTTTTGTTCTGGATAACATAAATAGATTATTGAATAGTTTGCACTAGAAATCACCTGACAAATATGCATATATGCAATATTTTTGGTCATATCCAAGGTAGTCATGTCCTCACCATGCCCTAAGGGCTATATATATGGAGGAAGAGAGGGGGAATTTCGTGGCCCTTGGTGGAGTAGTCCGAAATCAACCCTATCTCTTGTTTCCCCACACATACGGACTCTAAAAATAGCCTATACTTATGTATTTCGAAATTACATGGGCCTGGCCCAATAAAAAGGTGACGCAACACCTATAATAGCCTCGGGACGAAATTTATGAAGTGGCATCTTGTATATTTCGTCCATGGCTTCATGCACCCATTATGGTGGCTTCAAAGTCTTGAAATCATCACTTGTAACTCCGTTCTTGTTCCCCTTGCGCACGGCATCATCTCCATGCTTGTTCTTGCTCCAATGTTCATCCTTCTCCAAGCTAGGCCCTTCATTTGTAAGCAAAACAAATGTATCCAATTTAGGCAGCATCATATTCTCATGAACATTAGAATCATTACCAAGAAACGAAAGTACCTGATAATTTAATTAGCGTGCGCGAGCTCTAGTAATTGGTCCCGTATATGTAGCAGTAGGGGCTGTGGGTGTAACAATGGTATTGATGTCCTCATCAACTAGCTAGCAGTAATAACAAATCTCGAATGACAACACATTCTCAAAACAATCATGATATGATATAACAAGATGGTATCTCGCTAGCCCTTTCTGAGACCGCAAAACATAAATGCAGAGCACCTTTAAAGATCAAGGACTGACTAGACATTGTAATTCATGGTAAAAGAGATCCAGTCATACTCAATGTAAACTAATAGTAATGGATGTAAATGACAGTGGTGCTCTCCAACTGGTGCTTTTTAATAAGAGGATGATGACTCAACATAAAAATAAATGGATAAGCCCTTCGCAGAGGGAAGCAGGGATTTGTAGAGGTGCCAGAGCTCGGTTTTGAAATAGATATGAATAATATTTTGAGCAGTATACTTTCATTGTCAACATATGATAGAGGCAAAGGTGTCCCGTCTTTCGATGAGATGATGGATATCGCTTTGGTGGAAGTCGACTTTGACGATCCGACTACGAACGTGCGAGGACGTCGCGCCTTAGCAATCGCTAAACCAACTCCGAGAGGTTATTGACCACGCCGGAGCACGATCAACCTGACCACGAGGGTCTGTTTCCTGCGAGCAAACGAAGAACAAGCAAGAAACTGAGATTGCAATCTGGATATTGCGAATATAAGATGAAAGCTTTATTGATCAAGGTGGGGTTCTGTGACGCCTTTGTCTGGTCGTTGAACACAAACGAAGTATGCGAAGTTGCAGCTATGGCGAACTTTTAATCTAAACAAAACCCAAAGTCTAAACGATGCCCTAAGGGCTGTATATATGGAGGAAGAGGGGGGGAATTTCGTGGCCCTTGGTGGAGGAGTCCGAAATCAACCCTATCTCTTGTTTCCCCACACATACGGACTCTAAAAATAGCCTATACTTATGTATTTCGAAATTACATGGGCCTGGCCCAATAATAAGGTGACGCAGCACCTAAAATAGCCTCGGGACGAAATTTATGAAGTGGCATCTTGTATATTTCGTCCAAGGCTTCATGCACCCATTATGGTGGCTTCAAAGTCCTGAAATCATCACTTGTAACTCCGTTCTTGTTCCCCTTGCCCATGCCATCATCTCCATGCTTGTTCTTGCTCCAATGTTCATCCTTCTCCAAGCTAGGCCCTTCATTTGTAAGCAAAACAAATGTATCCAATTTAGGCAGCATCATATTCTCATGAACATTAGAATCATTTCCAAGAAACGAAAGTACCTGGTAATTTAGTTGGCGTGCACGAGCTCTAGTAATTGGTCCAGTATGTATAGCAGCAGGGGCTGTGGGTGTAACAATTGTATTGATCTCCTCATCATCCTCCCCTTCTTGAAATGAAGTCGTCCTCGACGGAAGTCCATCTTCCTCACCCAAATAAGGCTTCAAATCTGCAATGTTAAAAGTGGGACTAACCGCAAAATCTGCAGGCAGCTCAAGTTTATATGCATTATCATTTATTTTCTCTAACACCTTAAAGGGACCATCAGCACGTGGCATTAGCTTTGATTTGCGCAAATCAGGAAATCTATCCTTACGCAAATGTAACCAAACAAGATCTCCAGGTGCAAACACAACATGTTTTCTACCCTTATCTCCAGCAAGTTTATATTTAGCATTCATACGCTCAATGTTTTCCTTAGTTAACTCATGCATTTTTAAGATCAATTCAGCACGTTGTTTAGCATCAAAATTAACCTTCTCCGAAGATGGAAGAGGCAACAAATCAATAGGTGCACGAGGTAGGAAACCATACACAACTTCAAAAGGGCACATCTTAGTAGTAGAATGCAATGAACGATTATAAGCAAATTCAATATGAGGCAAGCATTCCTCCCACATTTTCTTATTATTCTTCAAAACAGCTCTAAGCATAGTAGACAACGTTCTATTGACTACTTCAGTTTGTCCATCAGTTTGGGGGTGACAAGTAGTACTAAAAAGCAGTTTAGTCCCCAACTTAGCCCATAAACATCTCCAAAAGTGGCTAAGAAATTTAGTATCACGATCTGAAACAATAGTATTTGGCACACCATGCAAGCGAATAATTTCACGAAAGAACAAATCAGCAACATTAACAGCATCATCGCTTTTATGACATGGTATAAAGTGTGCCATTTTCGAGAATCTATCCACGACAACAAATATGCTATCCCTCCCCTTCTTTGTTCGAGGTAAACCTAAAACAAAGTCCATAGATATATCCTCCCAAGGAACACTAGGTACAGGCAAAGGCATATATAAACCATGAGGATTGAGTCGTGACTTAGCTTTTTGACATGTAGTGCAGCGAGCAATAAAACGCTCAACATCCCGTCTCATCTTTGGCCAAAAGAAATGTTTAGCCAGTACGTCCTCCGTCTTCTTCATGCCAAAGTGTCCCATTAATCCTCCTCCATGCGCCTCCTGCAACAACAAAAGACGAACGAAGCTAGCTGGACTGCATAGCTTGTTAGCACGAAACACAAATCCATCGTTAACAACAAACTTGTTCCACCTTCTTCCTTCTTTACAATTCTGCATTACATCTTTAAAATCAGCATCATGCACATATTGATCTTTGATGGTCTCCAAACCAAATATTTTGAAGTCAAGTTGTGAAAGCATAGTATAGCGACGAGACAATGCATCAGCAATAACATTTTCTTTTCCCTTCTTGTGTTTAATGACATAAGGGAAAGTCTAAATGAATTCAACCCATTTAGCATGTCTACGATTCAGTTTAGCTTGACTTTTAATATGTTTCAAAGATTCATGATCAGAATGTATAACAAATTCTTTGGGCCATAAATAATGTTGCCATGTTTCTAAAGTCCGAACAAGAGCATATAATTCTTTATCATAAGTAGAATAATTCAGACTAGGCCCACTCAATTTTTCAGAAAAGTATGCAACAGGTTTGCCATCTTGTAATAACACACCTCCTAATCCAATTCCACTAGCATCACATTCAAGCTCAAAAGTCTTATTAAAATCAGGAAGTTGGAGTAAAGGAGCATGTGTCAACTTATCTTTCAATATCGTGAAGGCTTCTTCCTGTGCGGTACCCCAAACAAAAGGCACATCCTTCTTTGTAAGCTCGTTGAGAAGTGCAGCAATGGTGCTGAAATCTCTCACAAAACGCCTATAGAATCCAGCGAGGCCAAGAAAACTCCTCACTTGTGTGACCGTTTTGGGCTGCGGCCAACTCTCAATAGCTTCAATCTTGGCTTTGTCAACTTCAATTCCCTGTGGAGTAACAACATAGCCAAGAAAAGATACTCGGTCGGTGCAAAAGGTGCACTTCCCAAGGTTACCAAACAAACGTGCATCACGTAGAGCAATAAAAACAGCACATAAATGTTCCAAATGTTCTTCCAATGATCTGCTATAAATCAGTATGTCATCAAAGTAAACTACCACAAATCGTCCAATGAAAGCACGTAAAACTTCGTTCATTAATCTCATGAAAGTACTAGGTGCATTAGTTAACCCAAAAGGCATGACTAACCACTCATATAATCCAAACTTAGTTTTGAATGCTGTTTTCCATTCATCTCCCAATTTCATACGAATTTGATGGTAGCCACTACGCAAATCAACTTTGGAGAATATTGTAGAGCCACTCAATTCATCAAGCATATCATCTAGCCTAGGAATAGGATGACGATAACGAATAGTAATATTATTAATGCCTCTACAATCAACACACATACGTGATGTACCATCCTTTTTCGGCACTAGAATAATAGGAACAGCACAAGGACTAAGGGATTCGCGTATATAACCTTTGTCGAGAAGCTCTTGTACTTGACGCATAATCTCCTTCGTCTCCTCTGGATTGGTACGGTATGGTGCACGGTTTGGCAGTGAAGCACCGGGAATTAAGTCAATCTGATGCTCAATCCCTCGAATAGGCGGTAATCCCGGTGGCACGTCATGTGGAAAAACGTCAGCGAACTCCTGTAAAATGTTAGTGACAGCAGGAGGCAAAGAGGAAGGCACGTCCTCGAATGAAAATAATGCCTCTTTGCACACAAAAACATAGCAAACAGATTTGCTAAAATCTAGCTCATCAATATCAGATTTGGTGGCAAATAAACATGCACTTTTCAATTTAATTTTAGAAGCAACACTAGATGGTTTATTATTAGGCTTCATTTGTTGCTCAAATTCTTTTGCCACAATCTGATTTTCACTCTTATTCTTCTCCTGTTGTGCTTTATTAGCTCTATTAATATCATCTTTCAAAATGGAATCAGGAGTCATAGGAAGCAAAGTAATATTTTTATCCTTATGAACAAGAGTATAGTGATTGTTTCTACCATGGTGTACAGAATTTTTATCAAATTGCCATGGTCTACCAAGTAATAAGGAACATGCTTGCATAGGTACCACATCACAATCAACATAATCAGCATATGTAGAGATACTAAAATGCACACGAACAGTACGTGTTACCTTAACCTTGCCGCTGTTGTTGAACCATTGGATGTAGTAAGGATGTGGATGTGGTCTTGTGGTGAGAGAAAGCTTCTCCACCATCTCCATGCTAGCCAAGTTGTTGCAGCTCCCTCCGTCTATTATGACGCGCACAGAACGTTCCTTCACAACTCCCTTGGTATGGAACAAATTGTGCCTCTGATTTTGCTCAGCTTGTGTGACCTGCACACTCAAAACACGTTGAGCAACTAAACATTCATACCTGTCAGCTCTTCAGGAGCCATGTATTGCGTCTCATGATCAGAATCATCTCCACCATGTTCTTCACGTGTAATAAGAGCCAAAGTCTCCTCATCATAGTCACTAGCGGACTCATATCCACCATCCGCGGTAGCAATCATCACACGCGGAGATTTGCATTCTCTCGCATAATGACCTCCTCCCTTACAACGACGACAAATAATATCACTTGTGTGCCCTGTTGATGCCATGGAAGAAGAAGAACGCTGTGCAGGCCCCGCAGGTGCGCTCTTGGCAGATAATGGTGGTTGTTCCTGTTTTCTTGTATCACGGCTGGAGGTGGCACCGGATGGAGGTGCTGGTGCAGTTGAAGTAGAAGATGCACGTGGTGTCCATGATGAAGGTCGGCCTGCAGAAAAGTTAGTTCGCCCCAATGCTTGTCGATCCTGCACTTCACGTTCAGCTTTACAAGCAAGATGGAATAAACGAGTGATATTAGTATACTCCTTATAGTCTAGAATGGTCTGAATCTCTCTATTTAATCCACCCAGAAAACGGGCAAGCATAGCTTCATTCTCCTCAACAATACCACATCTAATCATGCCAGTTTGTAATTCCTGATAATATTCTTCTACAGAATTTTTTCCTTGTCTTAAACGCTGCAATTTTTGAAGCAATTCACGTTGATAATATGGTGGGACCCAACGCGTACGCATAGCAGTTTTCAAAGCAGCCCAAGTAGTTGGAATAGGATATAATCTACAATGTTCAGACCACCATACACATGCAAAACTAGTGAAAGCACAAACGGCAGCAGCAACTCGTCTCTCCTCAGGATATTGTAAACATGTAAATCGTTGTTCAGTTTCTAACTCCCAAGTAAGATATATATCAGGAACATATCTACCCTCAAATGGTGGAATATTCAATTTCAGTTTAGGAATATGGACATCATCTCGTACCTGAGGTGGTGGTGCAGGCCTACCATTACGAATATATACCTGAGGTCGACCTGCTGGTGGTGGTACAGGTGGCTGCACGTAGTGTTGATTTTGATCAACCTCATCCTCATAATCTCCCACATAATCATCCTCCTCCGCATCAGCAGCAGGAGCCACAAAAGTATCAACAGCAGCACCAACAGTTTGGCCAAACGCAAGAGGAACACGGCTTGCTCGGCGGAGGTCTGCTTCGCGACGTGGAGGTAGTCGTTGTTGTTGTTGTTGGAGAGGTGCGTTAGGTGCAGCGGGTGGTGGTGGTGGAAGACGCGCGAGCAATTCATTAAACTTGTTTTCGAGCTTTGTTTCGAACGTCTTCTCAAAGCCAGTGATCTTCTCCATGGCCTCTTCAAAATTGTTCAGCACATCTTGCACCTGTTCAGTCATCATTTGCTGAAACTTATCATGAAGCTCCTTGTTCGATAAATTCTCCCAGTCAATCTCGTCGGCTTGTGATCCTGGCATGGTTAGCAGCAATAGAAACACACAAGAATATGATCCTACAGACTACGAACAAGTGGTGGTGGTGGGTGTCACAAATCCGTCAAGTAAATCTCAAATTCTTACCAGTTCTTACCCAGCAGCAGGCGGTGATCGGCAACCGTTGTAGTCAAAAACTCTCAAAGCTTGGATAGAGCGATTACCAGGGAGAGTCAAACGCACGACGTAGATGTATGTGGAGCTGGGAAGGCTTATAATATGGTAGCAAAAAGGGTCAGCAATAATCAATTCAGAGATGCAAAGTTGAATAAACGCTCAACGACGGTACTGTGCTGGTCCTAGGCTAGACTGTGCTAGAGACGCGAGCCTAGAACACTAACAAAATCACGGCGCGGCACGTAAACAAGGGAAAAGCACTCTGAATTTTTTTTTTCGCTCTTTTTTTTTTTGCGAAAAATCACTATAATGGCGAGTGTCTCAAAACTCTTCCTAGCTCAAACTGACAGGATGGGCACGAAATTTTTTCGACCAATTTTTTTTTTCGGCTGCCCGGACCGAAAAACTGGAAACGGGTCAAAAAAAACTTGCTATAATGGCACCTGTCTCAAAACACTCAGAAACACCTAAAAATAGGATAGCCAGAAATTTTTTCGAAAAATGCGTTTTCGAAAAATTTTGGGCCTAAACGGAGCGTGGCTACCCGACTCTTTTTTTTTTTCCGAAACCTACTCCGGCAAGGAAACACGAATCGGAATCTAGATGGATCTCGAAAACAAACCTAATATGACAAGAACTCGGATTGGTGGTGGATATATGGTGGTAGATGGCAGCGGTGGTGGTATATGACAGCTGTGGTGGTATATGGATACGGATTCGAAGCGGTGGCGGATAAGCGGTGGTGGTAGATGGCAGGGGTGATGATGATGGTGCGGCGGCGGCGTGACAACTTATGACCAGAACTCGAAACTCTAAAAGACTAGACTCTAAGACCAGCAACTAGACACGACGATGCAACCGCAAATTCAACAAAGCAAAACCCTAAAAAGATTATGCAAAGGCTCAGATTGGTTCGGATATGATGAACTAACCCTAATTTTTTTTGTGGCTTTTTCGTGGACTGTAGGTATGAAGAACAGACTCAATCTAAACTACGAAAAACTGTAAAATCTCACCGAGCAACCTGGAAATCTGATACCACTTGATAGAGGCAAAGGTGTCCCGTGTTTCGATGAGATGATGGATATCGCTTTGGTGGAAGTCGACTTTGACGATCCGACTACGAACGTGCGAGGACGTCGCGCCGTAGCAATCGCTAAACCAACTCCGAGAGGTTATTGACCACGCCGGAGCACGATCAACCTGACCACGAGGGTCTGTTTCCTGCGAGCAAACGAAGAACAAGCAAGAAACTGAGATTGCAATCTGGATATTGCGAATATAAGATGAAAGCTTTATTGATCAAGGTGGGGTTCTGTGACGCCTTTGTCTGGTCGTTGAACACAAACGAAGTACGCGAAGTTGCAGCTATGGCGAACTTTTAATCTAAACAAAACCCAAAGTCTAAACGATGCCCTAAGGGCTGTATATATGGAGGAAGAGGGGGGGAATTTCGTGGCCCTTGGTGGAGGAGTCCGAAATCAACCCTATCTCTTGTTTCCCCACACATACGGACTCTAAAAATAGCCTATACTTATGTATTTCGAAATTACATGGGCCTGGCCCAATAATAAGGTGACGCAGCACCTAAAATAGCCTCGGGACGAAATTTATGAAGTGGCATCTTGTATATTTCGTCCAAGGCTTCATGCACCCATTATGGTGGCTTCAAAGTCCTGAAATCATCACTTGTAACTCCGTTCTTGTTCCCCTTGCTCATGCCATCATCTCCATGCTTGTTCTTGCTCCAATGTTCATCCTTCTCCAAGCTAGGCCCTTCATTTGTAAGCAAAACAAATGTATCCAATTTAGGCAGCATCATATTCTCATGAACATTAGAATCATTTCCAAGAAACGAAAGTACCTGGTAATTTAGTTGGCGTGCACGAGCTCTAGTAATTGGTCCAGTATGTATAGCGGCAGGGGCTGTGGGTGTAACAATTGTATTGATGTCCTCATCAACATAACAACTGAGACATCTCGATATCTTCCATGCTACACACATTATAAGCGGTTCCCAAGCAGAATGGTAAAGTTTGTACTCCCCCACCACCAACAAGCATCAATCCATGGCTTGCCCGAAACAACGGGTGCCTCCAACTAACAACAATCCTGGGGGAGTTTTGTTTGCAATTATTTTGATTTGATTTGAGCATGGGACTGGGCATCCCGGTGACCAGCCATTTTCTCATGAATGAGGAGCAGAGTCCACTCCTCTTGAGAATAACCCACCTAGCATGGAGGATACAGACATCCCTAGTTGATACATGAGCTATTCGAGCATACAAAACAAAATGTTTATTTGAAGGTTTAGAGTTTGGCACATACAAATTTACTTGGAACAGCAGGTAGATACCGTATATAGGTAGGTATGGTGGACTCATATGGAATAACTTTGGGGTTTATGGAATTGGATGCACAAGCAGTATTCCCACTTAGTACAAGTGAAGGCTAGAAAAAGACTGGGAAGCGACCGGCTAGAGAGCGACAACAGTCATGAACATGCATTAAAATTAATCAACACTGAATGCAAGCATGAGTAGGATATAATGCACCATGAACATAAATATCTTAGATTCTATGTTGATTTTGTTTCAACTACATGCGTGAACATGTGCCAAGTTAAGCCACTCGAATCGTTCAAAGGAGGATACCACCCTATCATACCACATCACAACCATTTTAATAGCATGTTGGCACGCAAGGTAAACCATTATAAACTCCTAGCTAATTAAGCATGGTATAAGCAACTATAATCTCTAATTGTCATTGAAAACATGTTTGTTTCATAATAGGCTGAATCAGGAATGATGGAATAATCATATCTACAAAAACAAGAGAGGTTGAGTTCATACCAGCTTTTCTCATCTCAATCAGTTCATCATATATCGTCATTATTGCCTTTCACTTGCATGACCGAATAGTGTGGATAATAATAATAGTGCACGTGCATTGGACTAAGCTGGAATCTGCAAGCATTCAAATTCAAGGGAGAAGACAAGGTAATATGGGCTCTTTGTTAGATCAACAATAATGCATATAAGAGCCACTCAACATTTTCATCATGGACTTCTCCTCTCGACCCCCAAAGAAAAGAAATGAAACAAAATGATAGAGGCAAAGGTGTCCCGTCTTTCGATGAGATGATGGATATCGCTTTGGTGGAAGTCGACTTTGACGATCCGACTACGAACGTGCGAGGACGTCGCGCCTTAGCAATCGCTAAACCAACTCCGAGAGGTTATTTGACCACGCCGGAGCACGATCAACCTGACCACGAGGGTCTGTTTCCTGCGAGCAAACGAAGAACAAGCAAGAAACTAAGATTGCAATCTGGATATTGCGAATATAAGATGAAAGCTTTATTGATCAAGGTGGGGTTCTGTGACGCCTTTGTCTGGTCGTTGAACACAAACGAAGTACGCGAATTTGCAGCTATGGCGAACTTTTAATCTAAACAAAACCCAAAGTCTAAACGGTGCCCTAAGGGCTGTATATATGGAGGAAGAGAGGGGGAATTTCGTGGCCCTTGGTGGAGGGGTCCGAAATCAACCCTATCTCTTGTTTCCCCACACATACGGACTCTAAAAATAGCCTATACTTATGTATTTCGAAATTACATGGGCCTGGCCAAATAAAAAGGTGACGCAGCACCTATAATAGCCTCGGGACGAAATTTATGAAGTGGCATCTTGTATATTTCGTCCATGGCTTCATGCACCCATTATGGTGGCTTCAAAGTCCTGAAATCATCACTTGTAACTCCGTTCTTGTTCCCCTTGCACATGCCATCATCTCCATGCTTGTTCTTGCTCCAATGTTCATCCTTCTCCAAGCTAGGCCCTTCATTTGTAAGCAAAACAAATGTATCCAATTTAGGCAGCATCATATTCTCATGAACATTAGAATCATTTCCAAGAAACGAAAGTACCTGGTAATTTAGTTGGCGTGCACGAGCTCTAGTAATTGGTCCAGTATGTATAGCAGCAGGGGCTGTGGGTGTAACAATTGTATTGATGTCCTCATCATCCTCCCCTTCTTGAAATGAAGTCGTCCTCGACGGAAGTCCATCTTCCTCACCCAAATAAGGCTTCAAATCTGCAATGTTAAAAGTGGGACTAACCCCAAAATCTGCAGGCAGCTCAAGTTTATATGCATTATCATATATTTTCTCTAACACCTTAAAGGGATTATCAGCACGTGGCATTAGCTTTGATTTGCGCAAATCAGGAAATCTATCCTTACGCAAATGTAACCAAACAAGATCTCCAGGTGCAAACACAACATGTTTTCTACCCTTATCTCCAGCAAGTTTATATTTAGCATTCATACGCTCAATGTTTTCCTTAGTTAACTCATGCATTTTTAAAATCAATTCAGCACGTTGTTTAGCATCAAAATTAACCTTCTCCGAAGATGGAAGAGGCAACAAATCAATAGGTGCACGAGGTAGGAAACCATACACAACTTCAAAAGGGCACATCTTAGTAGTAGAATGCAATGAACGATTATAAGCAAATTCAATATGAGGCAAGCATTCCTCCCACATTTTCTTATTATTCTTCAAAACGACCCTAAGCATAGTAGACAACGTTCTATTGACTACTTCAGTTTGTCCATCAGTTTGGGGGTGACAAGTAGTACTAAAAAGCAGTTTAGTACCCAACTTAGCCCATAAACATCTCCAAAAGTGGCTAAAAAATTTAGTATCACGATTTGAAACAATAGTATTTGGCACACCATGCAAGCGAATAATTTCACGAAAGAACAAATTAGCAACATTAACAGCATCATCGCTTTTATGACATGGTATAAAGTGTGCCATTTTCGAGAATCTATCCACGACAACAAATATGCTATCCCTCCCCTTCTTTGTTCGAGGTAAACCTAAAACAAAGTCCATAGATATATCCTCCCAAGGAACACTAGGTACAGGCAAAGGCATATATAAACCATGAGGATTGAGTCGTGACTTAGCTTTTTGACATGTAGTGCATCGAGCAATAAAACGCTCAACATCCCGTCTCATCTTTGGCCAAAAGAAATGTGTAGCAAGTACGTCCTCCGTCTTCTTCACGCCAAAGTGTCCCATTAATCCTCCTCCATGAGCCTCCTGTAACAACAAAAGACGAACGGAGCTAGCTGGAATGCATAGCTTGTTAGCACGAAACACAAATCCATCGTTAACGACGAACTTGTTCCACATTCTTCCTTTTTTTACAATTCTGCATTACATCTTTAAAATCAGCATCATGCACATATTGATCTTTGATGGTCTCCAAACCAAATATTTTGAAGTCAAGTCGTGAAAGCATAGTATAGCGGCGAGACAATGCATCAGCAATAACATTTTCTTTTCCCTTCTTGTGTTTAATGACATAAGGAAAAGTCTCAATGAATTCAACCCATTTAGCATGTCTACGATTCAGTTTAGCTTGACTTTTAATATGTTTCAAAGATTCATGATTAGAATGTATAACAAATTCTTTGGGCCATAAATAATGTTGCCATGTTTCTAAAGTCCGAACAAGAGCATATAATTCTTTATCATAAGTAGAATAATTCAGACTAGGCCCACTCAATTTTTCAGAAAAGTATGCAACAGGTTTGCCATCTTGTAATAACACACCGCCTAATCCAATTCCACTAGCATCACACTCAAGCTCAAAAGTCTTATTAAAATCAGGAAGTTGGAGTAAAGGAGCATGTGTCAACTTATCTTTCAATACCGAGAAGGCTTCTTCCTGTGCGGTACCCCAAGGAAAAGGCACATCTTTCTTTGTAAGCTCATTGAGAGGTGCAACAATGGTGCTGAAATCTCTCACAAAACGCCTATAGAATCCAGCGAGGCCAAGAAAACTTGATGAGGACATCAATACAATTGTTACACCCACAGCCCCTGCTGCTATACATACTGGACCAATTACTAGAGTTCGTGCACGCCAACTAAATTACCAGGTACTTTCGTTTCTTGATAATTCAACTATGCAATCAATGAAAAGAAAATTGCAACGGCTCAGACTGGCTTGGACCAAGGATGAATAGATCTAACTCTTTTTTGTGGCTTTTTCTTGGACAATAGGTAAGAAAGTAAATCTAATCTAGGAAAACTGGAAATTCTCACCGATCAACCTGAAAACTGATACCACTTGATAGAGGCGAGGGTGTCCCGATCTTTCGATGAGATGATAACTATCGATTTGGTGGAGACGACTTTGACAATCCGACTACAAACATGCACGACGTTGCGCCTTAGCAATCGCTAAACCAATCTCCTGAGGTTACTGACGATGCCGGAAGCACGGTCAGCCTGACCACGAAGGTCTATTCCTGCAAGCAATCGACGAACGAGCAAGAATATGATAAAGCAATCTGAATATTGCAAATATATATGAGGTATTGATAATGGTGGGGATCCGTAAGCGCTCTTGGTCTGGTCGTTGGACACAAACGAAGTACACGAAGTTGCAATGGCTAACTTTTAACTAAACAAATCCCAAAGTCTAAACGATGCCCTAAGGGCTGTATATATGGAGGAAGAGGGGGGAATTTCGTGGCCCTTGGTGGAGGGGTCCGAAATCAACCCTATCTCTTGTTTCCCCACACATACGGACTCTAAAAATAGCCTATACTTATGTATTTCGAAATTACATGGGCCTGGCCCAATAATAAGGTGACGCAGCACCTAAAATAGCCTCGGGACGAAATTTATGAAGTGGCATCTTGTATATTTCGTCCAAGGCTTCATGCACCCATTATGGTGGCTTCAAAGTCCTGAAATCATCACTTGTAACTCCGTTCTTGTTTCCCTTGCGTATGCCATCATCTCCATGCTTGTTCTTGCTCCAATGTTCATCCTTCTCCAAGCTAGGCCCTTCATTTGTAAGCAAAACAAATGTATCCAATTTAGGCAGCATCATATTCTCATGAACATTAGAATCATTACCAAGAAACGAAAGTACCTGGTAATTTAGTTGGCGTGCACGAACTCTAGTAATTGGTCCAGTATGTATAGCAGCAGGGGCTGTGGGTGTAACAATTGATAGGGTTGATTTCGGACCCCTCCACCAAGGGCCACGAAATTCCCCCCTCTTCCTCCATATATACAGCCCTTAGGGCATCGTTTAGACTTTGGGATTTGTTTAGTTAAAAGTTAGCCATTGCAACTTCGTGTACTTCGTTTGTGTCCAACGACCAGACCAAGACCGCTTATGGATCCCCACCATTATCAATACCTCATATATATTTGCAATATTCAGATTGCTTTATCATATTCTTGCTCGTTCTTTGATTGCTTGCAGGAATAGACCTTCGTGGTCAGGCTGACCGTGCTTCCGGCATCGTCAGTAACCTCAGGAGATTGGTTTAGCGATTGCTAAGGCGCAACGTCGTGCATGTTTGTAGTCGGATTGTCAAAGTCGTCTCCACCAAATCGATAGTTATCATCTCATCGAAAGATCAGGACACCCTCGCCTCTATCAAAACTCCTCACTTGTGTGACCGTTTTGGGTTGCGGCCAACTCTCAACAGCTTCAATCTTGGCTTTATCAACTTCAATTCCCTGTGGAATAACAACATAGCCAAGAAAAGATACTCGGTCGGTGCAAAAGGTGCACTTCCCAAGGTTACCAAACAAACGTGCATCACGTAGAGCAATAAAAACAGCACGTAAATGTTCCAAATGTTCTTCCAAAGATCTGCTATAAATCAATATGTCATCAAAGTAAACTACCACAAATCGTCCAATGAAAGCACGTAAAACTTCGTTCATTAATCTCATGAAAGTACTAGGTGCATTAGTTAACCCAAAAGGCATGACTAACCACTCATATAATCCAAACTTAGTTTTGAATGCTGTTTTCCATTCATCTCCCAATTTCATACGAATTTGATGGTATCCACTACGCAAATCAACTTTGGAGAATATTGTAGAGCCACTCAATTCATCAAGCATATCATCTAGCCTAGGAATAGGATGACGATAACGAATAGTAATATTATTAATGCCTCTACAATCAACACACATACGTGATGTACCATCCTTTTTCGGCACTAGAATTGATGAGGACATGACTACCTTGGATATGACCAAAAATATTGCATATATGCATATTTGTCAGGTGATTTCTAGTGCAAACTATTCAGTAATCTATTTATGTTATCCAGAACAAAAATACTTCACACACTTTTGTGTTTTGTCTAATTGCAGGTGTATGGGACATTTGTACAATCCACATATGAAGATAAGGAAGAAAGAGATGTTTATTTGCTGTCCAAAAAGTTCTCTCACGTCATTTTTGGCCCAAGAGAAGATAGAGTCCAAGTCTCTCACGTTCTGGATTCAGATTCGGACTGCACAGACACACCTGACTCAAAACGCACACAAGTTTTTCATACGGACTCCGAATTGGGTGATTCTTTTTTTGTTCGAAACTAGATTTCGTGCACTTTCCAACCCAATTGGAATCACCTTCAAATTCGTCTGGAGCGTTGAGTTGTGGATGAAACAATCTGATGCTGCAGTAGAATCCGAGTCAAACTACAAGTCCAAAGGTGTTACATCACCTCCACTTGGGCCCATTGGCCTTGTACGACCTAGATTTAGTTTTAGGCTGCCTTGGGACGTCCTCCCACCTCCTTGGCCGCCACCCCTTGCTCCTATATAAGTAGATCCATCTAGTAGCTTTTCCTTGGGATTTGTTTAGTTAAAAGTTAGCCATTGCAACTTCGTGTACTTCGTTTGTGTCCAACGACCAGACCAAGACCGCTTCTGGATCCCCACCATTATCAATACTTCATATATATTTGCAATATTCAGATTGCTTTATCATATTCTTGCTCGTTCTTCGATTGCTTGCAGGAATAGACCTTCGTGGTCAGGCTGACCGTGCTTCCAGCATCGTCAATAACCTCAGGAGATTGGTTTAGCGATTGCTAAGGCGCAACGTTGTGCACGTTCGTAGTCGGATTGTCAAAGTCGTCTCCACCAAATCGATAGTTATCATCTCATCGAAAGATCGGGACACCCCCGCCTCTATCAAGTGGTATCAGTTTTCAGGTTGCTCGGTGAGAATTTCCAGTTTTCCTAGATTAGATTTATTTTCTTACCTATTGTCCAAGAAAAAGCCACAAAAAAAAGTTAGATCTGTTCATCCTTTATCCAAGCCAGTCTGAGCCTTTGCAATTTTCTATTCATTGCTTGCATAGTTGAATTATCGGTTGCATCGTCGTGTCAGTTGCTGGTCTTAGCGTCTAGTTCCTTTAGAGTTTCGAGTTCTGTTCACATTAGTCACGCTGCCGCTGCATCATTATCCCTTCTGCTGTCCACCATCCCATCTATTAATTTCTACCATGTGCTACGCACTGTTCATTGTCATAATCATAGTTGAGGTCATTCACATCTTCGCCTGATCCAATCTGCATCTTATCTAGTTTGTCTTGGAAAGAAAAAAAAAGATAGAGAAAAAAAAAGAGAAAAAAGGAAAGAAAAAAAAAGAAAAAGAGAGAGAAGAAAAAGAAAAAAAGGGTGAGAAAAAAAAGAGAGAAAAAAAAATTGGATCTATCTAGAATCAATCGCGTACCTGAATTCGGATTGGAATCTGTTTTGCGCACTGTTCAGTAAAACAGGTGTATCTTCCTCATACGAAGTTCGTTTTGACTCCGTGAGTACTCAAATTGAAGCTAGCAACGAGCCGCATCTAAATAGTTGCAGAAACTAGTTCAATATTTGACACCTCAAAATCGGCTTCTAAATAGGTCTTTTTGCCCTCCGAAGTTCGTGAACACAGCTTGTTCCAATTTTTCAGGCCAGTTTTAGAATTCTTTGACTCCTCATATCAACTCGGAATTGAGTGATTCTTTTTGCATTGGAAAGCTTGAGTTAGTAGCATTCTTTGAAAGAATTTATCAGAAAATTGTCTCAAACTTTTCAAGAGGAAAGTTGGAGAGAGAGTTGTTGTATATCCTGCTTGGCAGTTGTTTTTCATCATTATTTTCACTGTCGTTGTGATCTTCACTTATATCTTGCTGTCAAGAGCTACTTAGTATCCTTCATTGATGCTAGTTGTGCTACGCCGTGACCTCATTAGTGTTCTAGGCTCGCGTCTCTAGTCCGGTCTAGCCTAGGACCAGCACAGTACCGTCATTGAGCGTTTATTCAACATTGCATCTTTGAATTGATTATTGCTAATCTTTTGCTACCATATATAGCCAACCCAGCTCCACATATTTCTACACCGTATATACGTACGCTCCCCTGGCAATCGCTTTACTCAATATTCGGAGTTACTTGACACCGCTGGTTGCCGATCACCGCCTGCTGCATGGTAAGAACTTGTAAGACATTGATATTTGCTTTACTGTGAGCGTTTTACCACCACATTCTAGTAGTTATAGGAACATTATTTTTAGATTTTGTTTCTTGTTCTACTAATCATGACAGGATCCAGAGTCAATTCATGGGCTTTGTCGATCGCGGGAGACGTGCCACCACCTTTGCAAATACCACAACCGTCACGAGAGGTGCACAAACATCCAAATGCACATGATCAGGTTAATGTATCTATACCACCATTTAATGGCCGTTTTAAACCTGCTTTATATATTGAATGGGAGTTCCACATAAAAAATATATTTGCTTCCCATAATTTCAATGAACATAAAAAGGTTAAGGTTGCGGTTGGTTCTTTCACTGGTTATGCTTTGGTTTGGTGGAGTGAATATTGTCGGTTACACCCTGATTATATACCTACTACTTGGGATGATTTGAAACTTGCCATGCGACATACTTTCGTCCCTGCTTATTATACTCGTGACATGATTAAGAAGTTGCAACACTTAAAACAAGGTAGTGAAACTGTAACAAAATATTATGATGATTTACAAACTACCTTGTTGCATTCCTCTTTAGAAGAAAGTGAAGATGATTTTATGGATAGATTTTGGGGAGGATTAAACCGTGATATTCAAGAGATACTAATTCATGAAGAGTGTTATCCTATGGACCATTTGTTTCATCTTGCTTGCAAAGCTGAGAAGGAAATAAAACGACGTGTTGGCCACGAGGAGAACAAGCGCACGGTGCACATTCCAAGAGTTGATATGATTGTTCCTTCAACTACTAGGCATACTATGACAACCACATCCGTTGTTGTCAGGACTACATCACCTCCACCATGTGACACATCGCCCCCGAGAGTGGCTACATCATCTGAGTTGATCATAAGAGGTAATGACAAAGGTACTGATCTTCCATCTCTACATGAGAATGATGAATGCCTTATCAATTTGAATGCACCATCTGATGAGCTACCCACTACTTTGATCACACCACCTATTTTAGAGGACTACGTTGATAATTTGACTTTGCCATGTGATCAAACAACTGAAATACCAACAATTTTGAGTGCACCCATTGAATTAACTATTGATGCAAAAGAACCAATGTTTAATCATTTAGATATGACCTCTAATCTTGGTGATGATTCTGTGTTTGATAGGAGCGAGGGTGTCCCGATCTTTCGATGAGATGATAACTATCGATTTGGTGGAGACGACTTTGACGATCCGACTACAAACGTGCACGATGTTGCGCCTTAGCAATCGCTAAACCAACTCCGAGAGGTTATTGACCATGCTGGAGCACGATCAACCTGACCACGAAGGTCTATTCCTGCAAGCAATCGAAGAACGAGCAAGAATATGATAAAGCAATCTGAATATTGCGAATATATATGAAGTATTGATAATGGTGGGGATCCGGAAGCGGTCTTGGTCTGGTCGTTGGACACAAACGAAGTACACGAAGTTGCAATGGCTAACTTTTAACTAAACAAATCCCAAGGAAAAGCTACTAGATGGATCTACTTATATAGGAGCAAGGGGTGGCGGCCAAGGAGGTGGGAAGACGTCCCAAGGCAGCCTAAAACTAAATCTAGGTCGTACAAGGCCAATGGGCCCAAGTGGAGGTGATGTAACACCTTTGGACTTGTAGTTTGACTCGGATTCTGCTGCAGCATCAGATTGTTTCGTCCACAACTCAACGCTCCGGACGAATTTGAAGGTGATTCCAATTGGGTTGGAAAGTGCACGAAATCTAGTTTCCAACAAAAAAATAATCACCCAATTCGGAGTCCGTATGAAAAACTTGTGTGCGTTTTGAGTCAGGTATGTCTGTGCAGTCCGAATCTAAATCCAGAACGTGAGAGACTTGGACTCTATCTTCTCTTGGGCCAAAAGTGACGTGAGAGAACTTTTTGGACAGCAAATAAACATCTCTTTCTTCCTTATCTTCATATGTGGATTGTACAAATGTCCCATACACCTGCAATTAGACAAAACACAAAAGTGTGTGAAGTATTTTTGTTCTGGATAACATAAATAGATTATTGAATAGTTTGCACTAGAAATCACCTGACAAATATGCATATATGCAATATTTTTGGTCATATCCAAGGTAGTCATGTCCTCATCATCCTCCCCTTCTTGAAAATAAAGCCGTCCTCGGCGTTGCTTAATCTGAAATGTGGCTAACAAAAGAGACAAGGTGTACATGTTGTATATGTATATGTCATCCATTTTTACTTCCCTTGATTTTTGCATATATGACACATGAATAGATGAGTAACTTGCATAGTTCATAAAATCTAAAGCCAAAAAATTAGCACAAGAAGTAGAAGGCATGAAAATATTGCAACTCAGTTTGCACATATAAGTGAAGCTCTTATTCATTGCAAAAGATTGACAATTGTCATCATTAAACAATCCCAACATTGGTGAATAAACCTTACTTGCATCAAATTTACATGCTACAACATGCTTAAATAAGCAAACATGCAATAAGTCATTCAACACAAAATCATCACCAAGATTAGAGGTCATATCAAAATGATTAAACATTGGTTCTTTTGCATCAATAGTTAATTCAATGGGTGCACTCAAAATTGTTGGTATTTCAGTTGTTTGATCACATGGCAAAGTCAAATTATCAACGTAGTCCTCTAAAATAGGTGGTGTGATCAAAGTAGTAGGTAGCTCATCAGATGGTGCATTCAAATTGACAAGGCATTCATCATTCTCATGTAGAGATGGAAGATCAGTACCTTTGTCATTACCTCTTATGATCAACTCAGATGATGTAGCCACTCTCGGGGGCGATGTGTCACATGGTGGAGGTGATGTAGTCCTGACAACAACGGATGTGGTTGTCATAGTATGCCTAGTAGTTGAAGGAACAATCATATCAACTCTTGGAATGTGCACCGTGCGCTTGTTCTCCTCGTGGCCAACACGTCGTTTTATTTCCTGTTCAGCTTTGCAAGCAAGATGAAACAAATGGTCCATAGGATAACACTCTTCATGAATTAGTATCTCTTGAATATCACGGTTTAATCCTGCCCAAAATCTATCCATAAAATCATCTTCACTTTCTTCTAAAGAGGAATGCAACAAGGTAGTGATGAGGACATCAATACAATTGTTACACCCACAGCCCCTGCTGCTATACATACTGGACCAATTACTAGAGCTCGTGCACACCAACTAAATTACCAGGTACTTCTTGGTAATGATTCTAATGTTCAAGAGAATATGATGCTGCCTAAATTGGATACATTTGTTTTGCTTACAAATGAAGGGCCTAGCTTGGAGAAGGATGAACATTGGAGCAAGAACAAGCATGGAGATGATGGCATGCGCAAGGGGAACAAGAACGGAGTTACAAGTGATGATTTCAGGACTTTGAAGCCACCATAATGGGTGCATGAAGCCTTGGACGAAATATACAAGATGCCACTTCATAAATTTCGTCCCGAGGCTATTTTAGGTGCTGCGTCACCTTATTATTGGGCCAGGCCCATGTAATTTCGAAATACATAAGTATAGGCTATTTTTAGAGTCCGTATGTGTGGGGAAACAAGAGATAGGGTTGATTTCGGACCCCTCCACCAAGGGCCACGAAATTCCCCCCCTCTTCCTCCATATATACAGCCTTTAGGGCATCGTTTAGACTTTGGGTTTTGTTTAGATTAAAAGTTCGCCATAGCTGCAACTTCGCGTACTTCGTTTGTGTTCAACGACCAGACAAAGGCGTCACAGAACCCCACCTTGATCAATAAAGCTTTCATCTTATATTCGCAATATCCAGATTGCAATCTCAGTTTCTTGCTTGTTCTTCGTTTGCTCGCAGGAAACAGACCCTCGTGGTCAGGTTGATCGTGCTCCGACGTGGTCAATAACCTCTCGGAGTTGGTTTAGCGATTGCTAAGGCGCGACGTCCTCGCACGTTCGTAGTCGGATCGTCAAAGTCGACTTCCACCAAAGCGAAATCCACCATCTCATCGAAAGACGGGACACCTTTGCCTCTATCACAATGTTTAATCATTTTGATATGACCTCTAATCTTGGTGATGATTCTGTGTTGAATGACTTATTGCATGTTTGCTTATTTAAGCATGTTGTAGCATGTAAATTTGATGCAAGTAAGGTTTATTCACCAATGTTGGGATGGTTTAATGATGAACATTGTCAATCTTTTGAAATGAATAAGAGCTTCACTTATATGTGCAAACTGAGTTGCAATATTTTCATGCCTTCTACTTCTTGTGCTAATTTTTTGGCTTTAGATTTTATGAACTATGCAAGTTACTCATCTATTCATGTGTCATATATGCAAAAATCAAGGGAAGTAAAAATGGATGACATATACATATACAACATGTACACCTTGTCTCTTTTGTTAGCCACATTTCAGATTAAGCAACGCCGAGGACAGCTTTATTTTCAAGAAGGGGAGGATGATGAGGACATGACTACCTTGTATATGACCAAAAATATTGCATATATGCATATTTGTCAGGTGATTTCTAGTGCAAACTATTCAATAATCTATTTATGTTATCCAGAACAAAAATACTTCACACACTTTTGTGTTTTGTCTAATTGCAGGTGTATGGGACATTTGTACAATCCACATATGAAGATAAGGAAGAAAGAGATGTTTATTTGCTGTCCAAAAAGTTCTCTCACGTCACTTTTGGCCCAAGAGAAGATAGAGTCCAAGTCTCTCACGTTCTGGATTCAGATTCGGACTGCACAGACATACCTGACTCAAAACGCACACAAGTTTTTCATACGGACTCCGAATTGGGTGATTCTTTTTTTCGTGCACTTTCCAACCCAATTGGAATCACCTTCAAATTCGTCCGGAGCGTTGAGTTGTGGACGAAACAATCTGATGCTGCAGCAGAATCCGAGTCAAACTACAAGTCCAAAGGTGTTACATCACCTCCACTTGGGCCCATTGGCCTTGTACGACCTAGATTTAGTTTTAGGCTGCCTTGGGACGTCCTCCCACCTCCTTGGCCGCCACCCCTTGCTCCTATATAAGTAGATCCATCTAGTAGCTTTTCCTTGGGATTTGTTTAGTTAAAAGTTAGCCATTGCAACTTCGTGTACTTCGTTTGTGTCCAACGACCAGACCAAGACCGCTTCTGGATCCCCACCATCATCAATACTTCATATATATTTGCAATATTCAGATTGCTTTATCATATTCTTGCTCGTTCTTCGATTGCTTGCAGGAATAGACCTTCGTGGTCAGGCTGACCGTGCTTCCAGCATCGTCAGTAACCTCAGGAGATTGGTTTAGCGATTGCTAAGGCGCAACGTTGTGCACGTTCGTAGTCGGATTGTCAAAGTCGTCTCCACCAAACCGATAGTTATCATCTCATCGAAAGATCGGGACACCCCCGCCTCTATCAAGAATAATAGGAACAGCACAAGGACTAAGGGATTCGCGTATATAACCTTTGTCGAGAAGCTCTTGTACTTGACGCATAATCTCCTTCGTCTCCTCTGGATTGGTACGGTATGGTGCACGGTTTGGCAATGAAGCACCGGGAATTAAGTCAATCTGATGCTCAATCCCTCGAATAGGCGGTAATCCCGGTGGCACGTCTTGTGGAAAGACGTCAGCGAACTCCTGCAAAATGTTAGTGACAGCAGGAGGCAAAGAGGAAGGCACGTCCTCGAATGAAAATAATGCCTCTTTGCACATAAAAGCATAGCAAACAGATTTGCTGAAATCTAGCTCATCAATATCAGATTTGGTGGCAAATAAACATGCACTTTTCAATTTAATTTCAGAAGCAACACTAGATGGTTTATTATTAGGCTTCATTTGTTGCTCAAATTCTTTTGCCACAATCTGATTTTCACTCTTATTCGTCTCCTGTTTTGCTTTATTAGCTCTATTAATATCATCTTTCAAAATGGAATCAGGAGTCATAGGAAGCAAAGTAATATTTTTATCCTTATGAACAAGAGTATAGTGATTGTTTCTACCATGGCGTACAGAATTTTTATCAAATTGCCATGGTCTACCAAGTAATAAGGAACATGCTTGCATAGGTACCACATCACAATCAACATAATCAGCATATGTAGAGATACTAAAATGCACACGAACAGTACGTGTTACCTTAACCTTGCCGCTGTTGTTGAACCATTGGATGTAGTAAGGATGTGGATGTGGTCTTGTGGTGAGAGAAAGCTTCTCCACCATCTCCATGCTAGCCAAGTTGTTGCAGCTCCCTCCGTGATAGAGGCAAAGGTGTCCCGTCTTTCGATGAGATGGTGGATTTCGCTTTGGTGGAAGTCGACTTTGACGATCCGACTACGAACGTGCGAGGACGTCGCGCCTTAGCAATCGCTAAACCAACTCCGAGAGGTTATTGACCACGCCGGAGCACGATCAACCTGACCACGAGGGTCTGTTTCCTGCGAGCAAACGAAGAACAAGCAAGAAACTAAGATTGCAATCTGGATATTGCGAATATAAGATGAAAGCTTTATTGATCAAGGTGGGGTTCTGTGACGCCTTTGTCTGGTCGTTGAACACAAACGAAGTACGCGAAGTTGCAGCTATGGCGAACTTTTAATCTAAACAAAACCCCCCAAGTCTAAACGATGCCCTAAGGGCTGTATATATGGAGGAAGAGGGGGGAATTTCGTGGCCCTTGGTGGAGGAGTCCGAAATCAACCCTATCTCTTGTTTCCCCACACATACGGACTCTAAAAATAGCCTATACTTATGTATTTCGAAATTACATGGGCCTGGCCCAATAATAAGGTGACGCAGCACCTAAAATAGCCTCGGGACGAAATTTATGAAGTGGCATCTTGTATATTTCGTCCAAGGCTTCATGCACCCATTATGGTGGCTTCAAAGTCCTGAAATCATCACTTGTAACTCCGTTCTTGTTCCCCTTGCGCATGCCATCATCTCCATGCTTGTTCTTGCTCCAATGTTCATCCTTCTCCAAGCTAGGCCCTTCATTTGTAAGCAAAACAAATGTATCCAATTTAGGCAGCATCATATTCTCATGAACATTAAAATCATTACCAAGAAATGAAAGTACCTGGTAATTTAGTTGGCGTGCACGAGCTCTAGTAATTGGTCCAGTATGTATAGCAGCAGGGGCTGTGGGTGTAACAATTGTATTGATGTCCTCATCAAATATCAGATTTGGTGGCAAATAAACATGCACATTTCAATTTAATTTCAGAAGCAACACTAGATGGTTTATTATTAGGCTTCATTTGTTGCTCAAATTCTTTTGCCACAATCTGATTTTCACTCTTATTCTTCTCCTGTTTTGCTTTATTAGCTCTATTAATATCATCTTTCAAAATGGAATCAGGAGTCATAGGAAGCAAAGTAATATTTTTATCCTTATGAACAAGAGTATAGTGATTGTTTCTACCATGGTGTACAGAATTTTTATCAAATTGCCATGGTCTACCAAGTAATAAGGAACATGCTTGCATAGGTACCACATCACAATCAACATAATCAGCATATGTAGAGATACTAAAATGCACACGAACAGTACGTGTTACCTTAACCTTGCCGCTGTTGTTGAACCGTTGGATGTAGTAAGGATGTGGATGTGGTCTTGTGGTGAGAGAAAGCTTCTCCACCATCTCCATGCTAGCCAAGTTGTTGCAGCTCCCTCCGTCTATGATGACGCGCACAGAACGTTCCTTCACAACTCCCTTGGTATGGAACAAATTGTGCCTCTGATTTTGCTCAGCTTGTGTGATCTGCACACTCAAAACACGTTGAGCAACTAAACATTCATACCTGTCAGCGTCTTCAGGAGCCATGTATTGCGTCTCATGATCAGAATCATCTCCACCATGTTCTTCACGTGTAATAAGAGCCAAAGTCTCCTCATCATAGTCACTAGAAGACTCATATCCACCATCCGCGGTAGCAATCATCACACGCGGAGATTTGCATTCTCTCGCATAATGACCTCCTCCCTTAAAATGATGACAAATAATATCACGTGTGTGCCCTGTTGATGCCATGGAAGAAGAAGAACGCTGTGCAGGCCCCGCAGGTGCGCTCTTGGCAGATAATGGTGGTTGTGCCTATTTTCTTGTATCACGGCTGGAGGTGGCACCGGATGGAGGTGCTGGTGCAGTTGAAGTAGAAGATGCACGTGGTGTCCATGATGAAGGTCGCCTGCAGAAAAGTTAGTTCGCCCCAATGCTTGTCGATCCTGCACTTCACGTTCAGCTTTACAAGCAAGATGGAATAAACAAGTGATATTAGTATACTCCTTATAGTCTAGAATGGTCTGAATCTCTCTATTTAATCCACCCAGAAAACGTGCAAGCATAGCTTCATTCTCCTCAACAATACCACATCTAATCATGCCAGTTTGTAATTCCTGATAATATTCTTCTACAGAATTTCTCCCTTGTCTTAAACGCTGCAATTTTTGAAGCAATTCACGTTGATAATATGGTGGAACCCAACGCGTACGCATAGCAGTTTTCAAAGCAGCCCAAGTAGTTGGAACAGGATATAATCTACAATGTTCAGACCACCATACACATGCAAAACTAGTGAAAGCACAAACAGCAGCAGCAACTCGTCTCTCCTCAGGATATTGTAAACATGTAAATCGTTGTTCAGTTTCTAACTCCCAAGTAAGATATATATCAGGAACATATCTACCCTCAAATGGTGGACTATTCAATTTCAGTTTAGGAATATGGACATCATCTCGTACCTGAGGTGGTGGTGCAGGCATACCATTACGAATATATACCTGAGGTCGACCTGCTGGTGGTGGTACAGGTGGCTGCACGTAGTGCTGATTTTGATCAACCTCATCCTCATAATCTCCCACATAATCATCCTCCTCCGCATCAGCAGCAGGAGCCACAGAAGTATCAACAGCAGCACCAACAGTTTGGCCAAACGCAAGAGGAACACGGCTTGCTCGGCGGAGGTCTGTTTCGCGACGTGGAGGTAGTCGTTGTTGCTGTTGTTGGAGAGGTGCGTTAGGTGCAGCGGGTGGTGGTGGTGGAAGACGCGCGAGCAATTCATTAAACTTGTTATCGAGCTTTGTTTCGAACGTCTTCTCAAGGCCAGTGATCTTCTCCATGGCCTCTTCAAAATTGTTCAGCACATCTTGCACCTGTTCAGTCATCATTTGCTGAAACTTATCATGAAGCTCCTTGTTCGATAAATTCTCCCAGTCAATCTCGTCGGCTTGTGATCCTGGCATGGTTAGCGGCAATAGAAACACACAAGAATATGATCCTACAGACTACGAACAAGTGGTGGTGGTGGGTGTCACAAATCCGTCAAGCAAAACTCAAATTCTTACCAGTTCTTACCCAGTAACAGGCGGTGATCGACAACCGTTGTAGTCAAAACTCTCAAAGCTTGGATAGAGTGATTACCAGGGAGAGTCAAACGCACGACGTAGATGTATGTGGAGCTGGGAAGGCTTATAATATGGTAGCAAAAAGGGTCAGCAATAATCAATTCAGAGATGCAAAGTTGAATAAACGCTCAACGACGGTACTGTGCTGGTCCTAGGCTAGACTGTGCTAGAGACGCGAGCCTAGAACACCAACAAAATCACGGCGCGGCACGTAAACAAGGGAGGAGCACACTCTGAATTTTTTTTTTCTCTTTTTTTGCACTTTTTTTCCTCTCTTTTTTTTCGCTTCGCAACAATTTTTTTTCGAAAAAGTCTACAAATGGTCTAAAAACTGCCTAGCCAGAATTTTCCAGACTTAGTTTTTTTTTTGAAATTGGAACTATTTTTCTTCTGCGGATGGCTCGGAAGTTGGGGAGTCCTTCTCTGTCACGACTCGGAGTATCGCGTGATCTGGAAATCGAGAACAATGCAACAATTACTGGACTCGGACTAGGACTGGTGGCGGAGATGAATCTGGTGGAACTCGGACTGGTGGCGGAGATGAATCTGGTGGAACACGGACAGGTGGCGGATAGATGTTGCAGGTGAACTCGGATTGGCGTGATGGCGGCGGATATGTGGTGGCGTATATGGATTCGGATTGGCGGTGAATATGTGGTGGTGGTATATGGCAACAGCGACGATGATGATGCGGTGGTGATATATGGCAGCGGCGACGTGACAACCTGTGAACAGAACTCAAAACTCTAAAAGACTAGACGCTAAGACCAGCAACTGGACACGACGATGCAACCGCAAATTCAACAAAGCAAATACAGAAAAGATTATGCAAGGCTCAGATTGGTTCGGATGGGATGAACTAACCCTAATTTTTTTTTGGCTTTTTCGTGGACTATAGGTATGAAGAACAGACTCGATCTAAACTACGAAAAACAGTAAAATCTCACCGAGCAACCTGGAAATCTGATACCACTTGATAGAGGCAAAGGTGTCCCGTCTTTCGATGAGATGATGGATATCGCTTTGGAGGAAGTCGACTTTGACGATCCGACTACGAACGTGCGAGGACGTCGCGCCTTAGCAATCGCTAAACCAACTCCGAGAGGTTATTGACCACGCCGGATGATAGAGGCGGGGGTGTCCCGATCTTTCGATGAGATGGTGTCCCGATCTTTCGATGAGATGATAACTATCGATTTGGTGAAGATGACTTTGACGATCCGACTACAAACGTGCACGACGTTGCGCCTTAGCAATCGCTAAACCAACTCCGAAAGGTTATTGACCACGCTGGAGCACAATCAACCTGACCACGAAGGTCTATTCCTGCAAGCAATCGAAGAACAAGCAAGAATATGATAAAAGCAATCTGAATATTGCGAGTATATATGAAGTATTGATAAAGGTGGGGATCCGTAAGCGGTCTTGGTCTGGTCGTTGGACACAAACGAAGTACACGAAGTTGCAATGGCTAACTTTTAACTAAACAAATCCCAAGGAAAAAGCTACTAGATGGATCTACTTATATAGGAGTAAGGGGTGGCGGCCAAGGAGGTGGGAGGACGTCCCAAGGCAGCCTAAAACTAACCCTAGGTCGTACAAGGCTCATGGGCCCAAGTGGAGGTGATGTAACACCTTTGGACTTGTAGTTTGACTCGGATTCTGCTGCAGCATCAGATTATTTCGTCCACAACTCAACGCTCCGGACGAATTTGAAGGTGATTCCAATTGGGTTGGAAAGTGCACGAAATCTAGTTTCCAACAAAAAAAGAATCACCCAATTCGGAGTCCGTATGAAAAACTTGTGTGCGTTTTGAGTCAGGTATGTCTGTGCAGTCCGAATCTGAATCCAGAACGTGAGAGACTTGGACTCTATCTTCTCTTGGGCCAAAAGTGACGTGAGAGAACTTTTTGGACAGCAAATAAACATCTCTTTCTTCCTTATCTTCATATGTGAATTGTACAAATGTCCCATACACCTGCAATTAGACAAAACACAAAAGTGTGTGAAGTATTTTTGTTCTGGATAACATAAATAGATTATCGAATAGTTTGCACTAGAAATCACCTGACAAATATGCATATATGCAATATTTTTGGTCATATCCAAGGTAGTCATGTCCTCATCATCCTCCCCTTCTTGAAAATAAAGCCGTCCTCGGCGTTGCTTAATCTGAAATGTGGCTAACAAAAGAGACAAGGTGTACATGTTGTATATGTATATGTCATCCATTTTTACTTCCCTTGATTTTTGCATATATGACACATGAATAGATGAGTAACTTGCATAGTTCATAAAATCTAAAGCCAAAAAATTAGCACAAGAAGTAGAAGGCATGAAAATATTGTAACTCAGTTTGCACATATAAGTGAAGCTCTTATTCATTTCAAAAGATTGACAATGTTCATCATTAAACCATCCCAACATTGGTGAATAAACCTTACTTGCATCAAATTTACATTCTACAACATGCTTAAATAAGCAAACATGCAATAAGTCATTTAACACAGAATCATCACCAAGATTAGAGGTCATATCAAAATGATTATACATTGGTTCTTTTGCATCAATAGTTAATTCAATGGGTGCACTCAAAATTGTTGGTATTTCAGTTGTTTGATCACATGGCAAAGTCAAATTATCAACGTAGTCCTCTAAAATAGGTGGTGTGATCAAAGTAGTGGGTAGCTCATCAGATGGTGCATGCAAATTGACAAGGCATTCATCATTCTCATGTAGAGATGGAAGATCAGTACCTTTGTCATTACCTCTTATGATCAACTCAGATGATGTAGCCACTCTCGGGGGCGATGTGTCAGATGGTGGAGGTGATGTAGTCCTGACAACAACGGATGTGGTTGTCATAGTATGCCTAGTAGTTGAAGGAACAATCATATCAACTCTTGGAATGTGCACCGTGCGCTTGTTCTCCTCGTGGCCAACACGTCGTTTTATTTCCTGTTCAGCTTTGCAAGCAAGATGAAACAAATGGTCCATAGGATAACTGATAGAGGCAAAGGTGTCCCGTCTTTCGATGAGATGGTGGATTTCGCTTTGGTGGAAGTCGACTTTGACGATCCGACTACGAACGTGCGAGGACGTCGCGCCTTAGCAATCGCTAAACCAACTCCGAGAGGTTATTGACCACGCCGGAGCACGATCAACCTGACCACGAGGGTCTGTTTCCTGCGAGCAAACGAAGAACAAGCAAGAAACTAAGATTGCAATCTGGATATTGCGAATATAAGATGAAAGCTTTATTGATCAAGGTGGGGTTCTGTGACGCCTTTGTCTGGTCGTTGAACACAAACGAAGTACGCGAAGTTGCAGCTATGGCGAACTTTTAATCTAAACAAACCCAAAGTCTAAACGATGCCCTAAGGGCTGTATATATGGAGGAAGAGGGGGGAATTTCGTGGCCCTTGGTGGAGGGGTCCGAAATCAACCCTATCTCTTGTTTCCCCACACATACGGACTCTAAAAATAGCCTATACTTATGTATTTCGAAATTACATGGGCCTGGCCCAATAATAAGGTGACACAGCACCTAAAATAGCCTCGGGACGAAATTTATGAAGTGGCATCTTGTATATTTCGTCCAAGGCTTCATGCACCCATTATGGTGGCTTCAAAGTCCTGAAATCATCACTTGTAACTCCGTTCTTGTTCCCCTTGCGCATGCCATCATCTCCATGCTTGTTCTTGCTCCAATGTTCATCCTTCTCCAAGCTAGGCCCTTCATTTGTAAGCAAAACAAATGTATCCAATTTAGGCAGCATCATATTCTCATGAACATTAAAATCATTACCAAGAAATGAAAGTACCTGGTAATTTAGTTGGCGTGCACGAGCTCTAGTAATTGGTCCAGTATGTATAGCAGCAGGGGCTGTGGGTGTAACAATTGTATTGATGTCCTCATCATCCTCCCCTTCTTGAAATGAAGTCGTCCTCGACGGAAGTTCATCTTCCTCACCCAAATAAGGCTTCAAATCTGCAATGTTAAAAGTGGGACTAACCCCAAAATCTGCAGGCAGCTCAAGTTTATATGCATTATCATTTATTTTCTCTAACACCTTAAAGGGACCATCAGCACGTGGCATTAACTTTGATTTGCGCAAATCAGGAAATCTATCCTTACGCAAATGTAACCAAACAAGATCTCCAGGTGCAAACACAACATGTTTTCTACCCTTATCTCCAGCAAGTTTATATTTAGCATTCATACGATCAATGTTTTCCTTAGTTAACTCATGCATTTTTAAAATCAATTCAGCATGTTGTTTAGCATCAAAATTAACCTTCTCCGAAGATGGAAGAGGCAACAAATCAATAGGTGCACGAGGTAGGTGATAGAGGCGGGGGTGTCCCGATCTTTCGATGAGATGATAACTATCGATTTGGTGAAGATGACTTTGACGATCCGACTACAAACGTGCACGACGTTGCGCCTTAGCAATCGCTAAACCAACTCCGAAAGGTTATTGACCACGCTGGAGCACAATCAACCTGACCACGAAGGTCTATTCCTGCAAGCAATCGAAGAACAAGCAAGAATATGATAAAAGCAATCTGAATATTGCGAGTATATATGAAGTATTGATAAAGGTGGGGATCCGTAAGCGGTCTTGGTCTGGTCGTTGGACACAAACGAAGTACACGAAGTTGCAATGGCTAACTTTTAACTAAACAAATCCCAAGGAAAAAGCTACTAGATGGATCTACTTATATAGGAGTAAGGGGTGGCGGCCAAGGAGGTGGGAGGACGTCCCAAGGCAGCCTAAAACTAACCCTAGGTCGTACAAGGCTCATGGGCCCAAGTGGAGGTGATGTAACACCTTTGGACTTGTAGTTTGACTCGGATTCTGCTGCAGCATCAGATTGTTTCGTCCACAACTCAACGCTCCGGACGAATTTGAAGGTGATTCCAATTGGGTTGGAAAGTGCACGAAATCTAGTTTCCAACAAAAAAAAGAATCACCCAATTCGGAGTCTGTATGAAAAACTTGTGTGCGTTTTGAGTCAGGTATGTCTGTGCAGTCCGAATCTGAATCCAGAACGTGAGAGACTTGGACTCTATCTTCTCTTGGGCCAAAAGTGACGTGAGAGAACTTTTTGGACAGCAAATAAACATCTCTTTCTTCCTTATCTTCATATGTGGATTGTACAAATGTCCCATACACCTGCAATTAGACAAAACACAAAAGTGTGTGAAGTATTTTTGTTCTGGATAACATAAATAGATTATTGAATAGTTTGCACTAGAAATCACCTGACAAATATGCATATATGCAATATTTTTGGTCATATCCAAGGTAGTCATGTCCTCATCACCGGAGCACGATCAACCTGACCACGAGGGTCTGTTTCCTGCGAGCAAACGAAGAACAAGCAAGAAACTAAGATTGCAATCTGGATATTGCGAATATAAGATGAAAGCTTTATTGATCAAGGTGGGGTTCTGTGACGCCTTTGTCTGGTCGTTGAACACAAACGAAGTACGCGAAGTTGCAGCTATGGCGAACTTTTAATCTAAACAAAACCCAAAGTCTAAACGGTGCCCTAAGGGCTGTATATATGGAGGAAGAGAGGGGGAATTTCGTGGCCCTTGGTGGAGGGGTCCGAAATCAACCCTATCTCTTGTTTCCCCACACATACGGACTCTAAAAATAGCCTATACTTATGTATTTCGAAATTACATGGGCCTGGCCCAATAAAAAGGTGACGCAGCACCTATAACAGCCTCGGGACGAAATTTATGAAGTGGCATCTTGTATATTTCGTCCATGGCTTCATGCACCCATTATGGTGGCTTCAAAGTCCTGAAATCATCACTTGTAACTCCGTTCTTGTTCCCCTTGCGCATGCCATCATCTCCATGCTTGTTCTTGCTCCAATGTTCATCCTTCTCCAAGCTAGGCCCTTCATTTGTAAGCAAAACAAATGTATCCAATTTAGGCAGCATCATATTCTCATGAACATTAGAATCATTACCAAGAAACGAAAGTACCTGATAATTTAATTGGCATGCGCGAGCTCTAGTAATTGGTCCCGTATATGTAGCAGTAGGGGCTGTGGTTGTAACAATGGTATTGATGTCCTCATCACAAAACTATTTACACAGGAAAGCTCCCAACAAGCAAAAGAAGAACGAGAAATATTTTTTGGGTTTTCTTTTAATTACTACTACTACAGGCATGGAAAATAAACTAGCTAAAAGCTACAACTAATTTTTTTGGTTTTTTCTTAAGGTTTTTCAAACACACAAGAAGAAAGCTTAAAAAGAAAATAAACTAGCATGGATGATACAATGAAAAAGTATGAGCACCGACAACTGGCATGAGTGTGTGAACATGAATGTAATGTTGGTGAGAAATACGTACTCCCCCAAGCTTAGGCTTTTGGCCTAAGTTGGTCTATGCCCATGGATCAAAACTGTAGTTGTGGTCGTACTGAGAAGGGTCCTCAGATTGCCACTGGCTGGCGATCTCCTCCGGATTCCACTGATAAAAGGACTGACAGTGAGGGTCAGATGGTGGCTCCGGCTCTGCAGCTGACATCTGGCTCCGGTAGGCATGAATGTCCTCCGGCGGAACAAGGTATATGCCTGAAAATATGTTAAACAAAGAGGGCACAGGCAAGGTAATAAACTCACAATATTTTTTGTTAAATATCAATTTATATATGAGTGTCTTATTCTTATCCTTAACAATAAACTCATGTGCTGCCATACTCTTATAACCTAGAGCAATAGGAGGCAGCAACTTTTCCTCTTTCTCATAATGCCTGATAGGTATGTTAAAGTGTGCAGCAAGGCGCGAGGCAAAGATGCCTCCGAGGATGGGGCCCTTAGTACGGTTCAGATTTAACCGTTTAGCAACAATAGCGCCTAAACTGAAAGTAGTATCCTGAAACAAGGCATGGCGCAAAATAACAATATCAGGGGCACTAAGGTTTCCACAATTCCCGCCACCAATTAAGCATCTACTAGCAAATATTGCGAAGTAATGTAGAAATGGAAAATGTATGCTAGTTATTCTCGCATCGGAAACTTTCCTCGTTTCCCCTACAGCAATCATATCAATAAATCCCTCCACATCATTACGATGTGGTTCCTCTATGCTGCCCTCAAAGGGTATCAAACAGACCCGGCAAAAATCATAAAGTGACATCTCCTTATGCTCATCATATAAATAAAATTCCACCGAAGGTGATGATCTCCTAGCATGGAAATGAAAATTTTGCACAAAGATATTGCTGAGTAGGAGATATTGTTCACGCTGGTCGTGGAGGAAGGCGGTGAGGCTTGCATTTTCAGCCAAATGATAAAAATCTTCATGAAACCCCGCTTCTCCCAGGAACTCATCACAAGGCCATTCACCTGGCCGGACCTCCGCAATACAAGGGATATTATACTTGGGCTTCTTGTTCTCTTCACTTTGCTTATCCTTCGAGCTTCGGCTCGATGATCCCCTCAAAAATCTCTTCATCTTTTTCTGAAAATTTCTGAAATTTTTAGTAACTTAAAATAAAAGTGAACCAAACTCAAGAAAATTGATAGCAACTACTTATACAAGTGTCTACAGGCTATATCATGCATCAAAACTACTTTTGACCACATAAATTTGACATGCAAGCTCAAGAACAAGGTCACCTAAGCAGCAAAAATTTGCAATGAATAAAGAACTAGAACAAAAACTAATTGGACCATTGGAGGAGTCACATACCAAAGAACAATCCCCCAAAGCAGTTTTGTGAGAGGAGCTTTGAGCAAGGAGATCGAAAATGGCAGCAAGATGAGCAAGAACTCGGGTTTGAGCTGGCTAGTGATTTTTTCTGGAGCAAGATGAAGTGTGTGGGTGAAAGAATAACTGGAGGGGACCCACGTGGGGTCCATGAGGCATGGAGCGCACCCTCCACCCTCGTGGGCACGTGGCTGCTCCCCCTGCTGTGTTCTCAGTGCCAGATATTCTCAAATATTCTAGAAAAAATCATATTTCATTTTTAGGGCATTTGGAGAACTTTTATTTTCGGGGTATTTTTTATTGCATGGATAATTCAGAAAACAGACAGAAAATACTATTTTTGCTTTATTTAATATAAATAACAAAAAGTAAAAAGACGGTACAGAGAGTTGTGTTTTCTAACTTCATCCATCTCATGCTCATCAAAAGGAATCCACTAACAAGGTTGATCAGGTCTTGTTAACAAACTCATTTCGAATAACATGAAACTGGAGAAATTTCGAATAACACTAGGTTACCTCTACGGGGATATGCACATCCCCAACAATAAGAATATCATATTTCTTCTTGATAGTAGGAAGAGGAAATTCAAAACCTCCAATAGTAATTGTTGAAAATTTTCCAATAGAATTGATATTGTGGGCTTGAGGTTGTTTCCTCGGAAAGTGTACCGTATGCTAATCACCATTAACATGAAAAGTGACATTGCCTTTGTTGCAGTCAATAACAGCCCCTGTAGTATTCAAAAAGGGTCTACCTAGGATAATTGACATACTATCGTCCTCGGGAATATCAAGAATAACAAAGTCTGTTAAAATAGTAACGTTTGCAACCACAACAGGCACATCCTCACAAATACCGACAGGTATAGCAGTTGATTTATCATCCATTTGCAAAGATATTTCACTAGGTGTCAACTTATTCAAATCAAGTCTACGATATAAAGAGAGAGGCATAACACTAACACCGGCTCCGAGATCACATAAAGCAGTTTTAACATAATTTCTTTTAATAGAGCATGGTATAGTTGGTACTCCTGGATCTCCAAGTTTCTTTGGTATTCCACCCTTAAAAGTATAATTAGCAAGCATGGTGGAAATTTCAGCTTCCGGTATCTTTCTTTTATTAGTAACAATTTCCTTCATGTATTTAGCATAACGGTTCATTTTAAGCATATCAGTCAAACACATACGCAAAAAGATAGGTCTAATCATTTCAGCAAAGCGCTCAAAATCCTAATAATCCTTTTTCTTGGATGGTTTAGGAGGAAAATGCATGGGTTTCTGAACCCATGGTTCTCTTTCTTTATCGTGCTTCCTAGCAACAAAGCCTCTCTTATCATAACGTTGATTCTTTGATTGTGGGTTATCAAGATCAATGGCAGGTTCAATCTCTATATCATTATCATTGCTAGGTTGAGCATCAACATGAACATCATCATTAACAGTATCACTAGGTTCATGTTCATTACCAGATTGTGTTTCAGCATCAGAAATAGAAATATCATTGGGATTCTTAGGTGTGTCAACAATAGGTTCACTAGAAGCATGCAAAGTCCTATCATTTTTCTTTTTCTTCCTCTTAGGAGGACTAGGTGCATCAACATTAGTTCTCTGAGAATCTTGCTCAATTCTCTTAGGGTGGCCCTCAGGATACAAAGGTTCCTAAGTCATTTTACCACCTCTAGTCATAACTCTAACAACATTATCTTTCTTCTTATTATTTAATTCATTGAACAAATCATTCTGAGCTTTAAGCACTTGTTCTACTTGAGTGGTAACCATAGAAGCATATTTACTAATAATTTTAAGTTCACCTTTAACTCTAGACATATAATAACTCAAGTGTTCAAGCATATCAGCATTGCATTTCAATTGTCTACCAACATAAGCATTGAAGTTTTCTAGTTTAACCATAAAGTCATCAAACTCATACAAGCATTGCTAGCAAACTTATTAAATGGGATTTCACATTTATCAAATCTATAGAGAGAATTGACCTTTACTACCTGTGTCGGGTTATCAAGACCATGTATTTTTTAATAGGTGGTAAATTCTTAACATCTTCAGCTTTAATACCTTTTTCTTTCATAGATTTGTTTGCCTCTTGCATATCTTCAGAACTGAGAAATAGAATACCCATTTTCTTCGGAGTTGGCTTAGGAGTTGGTTCAGGAAGTGTCCAATTGTTTTCATTAGTCAACATATTATTCAATAGCAATTCAGCTTGATCAACAGTTCTTTCCCTGAAAACACAACCATCACAACTATCCAGGTAGTCTCTGGAAGCATCGGTTAGTCCATTATAAAAGATATCAAGTATTTCATTTTTCTTGAGAGGATGATCAGGCAAAGCATTAAGTAGTCGAAGAAGCCTCCCCAAGCTTGTGGGAGACTCTCTTCTTCAATTTGCACAAAATTATACATTTCCCTTAAAGCAGCTTGTTTCTTATGAGCGGGGAAATATTTAGTAGAGAAGTAATAAATCAGATCCTGGGGACTACGCACACAACCAGGATCAAGAGAATTAAACCATGTTTTAGCATCACCCTTTAATGAGAACGGAAATAACTTAAGGATATAATAATAGCGAGTTTTCTCGTCATTAGTGAATAGGGTGGCTATATCATTTAATTTAGTAAGATGTGCCACAACAGTTTCAGATTCATAGCCATAGAAAGGATTAGATTCAACCAAAGTAATTATCTCAAGATCGACAGAGAAATCATAATCCTTATTAGTAATAAAGATAGGTGAAGTAGCAAAAGCAGGGTCATATTTCATTCTAGCATTCAAAGAGTTTTCTTTAAGCTTAGCTAATAATTTCTTAAGATCAGGTCTGTCATTGCAAGCTAAAAAGTCTCTAGCAGTTTCTTCATCCATAACATAACCTTCAGGCACAACAGGCAATTCATATCTAGGGGGAGAATCTTCATCATCATTTTCATCAATATTATCAGTTTCAATAATTTCTTTCTCTCTAGCCCTAACAAGTTGTTCATCAAGAAATTCACCTAGTGGCACGGTATTATCAAGCACAGAAGTAGTTTCATCATAAATATCACGCATAGCAGAAGTGGCATCATCAATAACATGCGACCTATCGGAATCAATAGCAGCAGTAGGTGTCGCAAGTTTACTCAAAACAGAAGGTGAACCAAGTTAATGCGGAGCATCCCACGTTCATCCCCATGTACACTCCGACTACTCTCCGAGCCCCAAGAGGACATATGACGAGACCTCGAGCATACGCCATTGGACACAAGGTGAACTCGATCCTCTCTAAACCTTCACTTTCCTCACGTGAGACATGGTTGCTACTTCAAGCGCTGACCTTGTGCATACTCAGGTACACCCGAGGAGAACATGGAGAACCCAAGGACCAAGACCGAGCGTGCGCAGAAGCATGGAAGAGGAGAAGGAAGAAGAAAAATGGAGCAAGACAGGACTTGCCCGGATCATCCGAACACCCAGCCGGACGATCCGGACCGAGCCCGGACGATCCGGACGACCACCCGGACGATCCGGCTAATTCGACCGAAGACGACAGAAGCCTCCCCCCTGAAGCCGGATCATCCGGACCCCGTCTCGGATCATCCGGACCCTTCCCGGACGTCCGGACCGCCAGCCGGACATCCGGCCCTGCGCCTCCACTAGCCGAGTCTCCGGATCATCCGGGCCTCCACCCGGACCATCCGGACCAGCCCGGATCATCCGGCTTCGGACCCGGATCATCCGGCCAGCGCCTGTGTGCGCGTGTTGGGCTGAGCCCGTGTACCCCTTCGACCCCCTAGCCTATAAATAGGACTCCTCCTCCTCCTTTTGAGACTTAGCGTTGATTTAGCTCATATGTGAGATAGAGCTTCGCTCATCCATCGGATCGCCTCCTCGTGAGAGACCGCGGCCTCTTCGGAGAAGATCCTCTCGGATTCAAGACCCCCTCGTGGGAAGATCCCTTTGTGGATTCAAGGCCTCCTCACAGAGAAGATCAGTTACCTTTGTATCCTTACCTTTGTTGACTTTGGATCTCGTGTATCTCTTATGTGTGTGGTGATCTAGCACTTGTGTGATCGATTCCTTGTTGGTTGAGTGATTCTCTCTCGTTTTCCCCGTGTTTTCCCTTTGTGCTTCCGCGTGTTCTTCATGATTCCCCCGTAGGATCCACTCCAAACGTGAAAGATTGACGCTATAGGTTTCCACCCTACATCATCATGGTATCATGAGCCACGTTGATCACGTTTTTGGAGCCCCTACCCCTCTTTTTCTAGCTTGATTTTGTTGTTTTCGTCCTAAATCCGAAATCCCCACCAAAAATAGCCCCAATTTTTTTTGTGATTTGTTGGTTTGATGATGTTTTGTTGATTTTGATTCGTGGATTTGCTTGGTTTCAAGTGGATCTAGCATTTTCCCAAGTTTCCCCACCTTCCATCCACGAAATCCCTCAAATTTTGCCCCGAAAATCATCCATTTCCGCCCAAAAATTCGTCCCCGAGAGGAAATCCCGAGCAGTTTGACCTGCCCGGATCATCCGGACCTTCTCCCGGATCATCCGGACACCTCCTGGATCAGCTGGACCCTCTCCCGAACGTCCGGATACCCCACGCATCCAGAAAACAGAACCGGAGCTGACGAACCCGGATCATCCGGACCTAGCCGGGATCATCCGGACCTCCTCCCGGATGTCCGGTTAACCCTGAAACTGACACGGCTGAAATTTTGTTTTGGTCATAACTAATTCATCCGGAGTCCGTTTTTGACGTTCTTTAGCTCGTTTTGAAGCTATTGACATCCCCCATCCCACAAAAATACCACCAACACCATTTGACACCATCATATTTTCTGAAATTTGGCAAGTTTGCCTAGGCCCTCCACCATATCATCCGCATTACCACCTCCGACTTCCGCAACCTAACCCATTTTGTTCCCCATTGCATATGTGGTTGTTTGAGTAGTGATTCGAGTCTCCTAAGGTGTTTCGGCTACTTAGGGACGGTTGCTTCTTCATCAACCACCACCACCACCACTTCCGCATAACCTTGCCCATCATACACTTCCACCAACCCAACTTAACCCAATTGTTGTTTGAGCTTGTTCGAGTTGTGGCTTGTGTCTCCTAAGGTGTTTCGGCTACTTAGGGACGGCAACTTCAACTTCGACACGTGTATAGCCCATCATTCCACTTCCACATTGCCAAGTGCAAACCACCACCGCATTTCCGCTACCACCATTTTGACATTTGACGTGTGAGATTTTGAGTTTGCGGTTTTTCCGTTTCCTAAGGTGTTTCGGCTACTTAGGGACGAGTCTCCATCATCTTGATATCTAGATCAAGAACACCGCTACTCATCATCGCCGGACGGTAACCTCCATATCATCTTGGTATCATGGTATCCCTCCATTGTATATTCCCTTGCTATTGCATTGTTAACCCCTAGCCTTACTTTTGCGTTACTTGCCTATCGAGATTAGCCATTTGAGTATTGCCGACAACGTTACTTGTGCACATTAGTGATCTATACTTCCCATAGCATACATACCATATCATCGTGGCGCATATCTTGTTATCATATCTTGTGTCACAAGTTTGTTCCCGCATATACACAATTGCTATCTTGGTTTGTGCATTGTGCAAAGTGGCCATAGAAAAAAAGAAATAAAGCTTTTAAGCAAAAGAGAAAGTGATAGAGGCAAAGGTGTCCCGTCTTTCGATGAGATGATGGATATCGCTTTGGTGGAAGTCGACTTTGACGATCCGACTACGAACGTGCGAGGACGTCGCGCCTTAGCAATCGCTAAACCAACTCCGAGAGGTTATTGACCACGCCGGAGCACGATCAACCTGACCACGAGGGTCTGTTTCCTGCGAGCAAACAAAGAACAAGCAAGAAACTAAGATTGCAATCTGGATATTGCGAATATAAGATGAAAGCTTTATTGATCAAGGTGGGGTTCTGTGACGCCTTTGTCTGGTCGTTGAACACAAACGAAGTACGCGAAGTTGCAGCTATGGCGAACTTTTAATCTAAACAAAACCCAAAGTCTAAACGGTGCCCTAAGTGATGAGGACATGACTACCTTGGATATGACCAAAATTATTGCATATATGCATATTTGTCAGGTGATTTCTAGTGCAAACTATTTAATAATCTATTTATGTTATCCAGAACAAAAATACTTCACACACTTTTGTGTTTTGTCTAATTGCAGGTGTATGGGACATTTGTACAATCCACATATGAAAATAAGGAAGAAAGAGATGTTTATTTGCTGTCCAAAAAGTTCTCTCACGTCACTTTTGGCCCAAGAGAAGATAGAGTCCAAGTCTCTCACGTTCTGGATTCAGATTCGGACTGCACAGACACACCTGACTCAAAATGCACACAAGTTTTTCATACGGACTCCGAATTGGGTGATTCTTTTTTTGTTGGAAACTAGATTTCGTGCACTTTCCAACCCAATTGGAATCACCTTCAAATTCGTCCGGAGCGTTGAGTTGTGGACGAAACAATCTGATGCTGCAGCAGAATCCGAGTCAAACTACAAGTCCAAAGGTGTTACATCACCTCCACTTGGGCACATTGGCCATGTACGACCTAGATTTAGTTTTAGGCTGCCTTGGGACGTCCTCCCAACTCCTTGGCCGCCACCCCTTGCTCCTATATAAGTAGATCCATCTAGTAGCTTTTCCTTGGGATTTGTTTAGTTAAAAGTTAGCCATTGCAACTTCGTGTACTTCGTTTGTGTCCAACAACCAGACCAAGACCGCTTACGGATCCCCACCTTTATCTATCAATACTTCATATATACTCGCAATATTCAAATTGCTTTTATCATATTCTTGCTTGTTCTTCGATTGCTTGCAGGAATAGACCTTCGTGGTCAGGTTGATTGTGCTCCGGCGTGGTCAATAACCTCTCGAAGTTGGTTTAGCGATTGCTAAGGCGCAACATCGTGCACGTTTGTAGTCGGATCGTCAAAGTCATCTTCACCAAATCGATAGTTATCATCTCATCGAAAGATCGGGACACCCCGCCTCTATCAAGTGGTATCAGAGCAACATGTACACCTTGTCTCTTTTGTTAGCCACATTTCAGATTAAGCAACGCCGAGGACGGCTTTATTTTCAAGAAGGGGAGGATGATGAGGACATGACTACCTTGGATATGACCAAAAATATTGCATATATGCATATTTGTCAGGTGATTTCTAGTGCAAACTATTCAATAATCTATTTATGTTATCCAGAACAAAAATACTTCACACACTTTTGTGTTTTGTCTAATTGCAGGTGTGTGGGACATTTGTACAATCCACATATGAAGATAAGGAAGAAACAGATGTTTATTTGCTGTCCAAAAAGTTCTCTCACGTCACTTTTGGCCCAAGAGTAGAGTCCAAGTCTCTCACGTTCTGGATTCAGATTCGGACTGCACAGACACACCTGACTCAAAACGCACACAAGTTTTTCATACGGACTCCGAATTGGGTGATTCTTTTTTTGTTGGAAACTAGATTTCGTGCACTTTCCAACCCAATTGGAATCACCTTCAAATTCGTCCGGAGCGTTGAGTTGTGGACGAAACAATCTGATGCTGCAACAGAATCCGAGTCAAACTACAAGTCCAAAGGTGTTACATCACCTCCACTTGGGCCCATTGGCCTTGTACGACCTAGATTTAGTTTTAGGCTGCCTTGGGACGTCCTCCCACCTCCTTGGCCGCCACCCCTTGCTCCTATATAAGTAGATCCATCTAGTAGCTTTTCCTTGGGATTTGTTTAGTTAAAAGTTAGCCATTGCAACTTCGTGTACTTCGTTTGTGTCCAACGACCAGACCAAGACCGCTTACGGATCCCCACCATTATAAATACCTCATATATATTTGCAATATTCAGATTGCTTTATCATATTCTTGCTCGTTCTTCGATTGCTTGCAGGAATAGACCTTCGTGGTCAGGCTGACCGTGCTTCCGGCATCGTCAGTAACCTCAGGAGATTGGTTTAGCGATTGCTAAGGCGCAACGTCGTGCACGTTTGTAGTCGGATCGTCAAAGTCGTCTCCACCAAATCGATAGTTATCATCTCATCGAAAGATCGGGACACCCTCGCCTCTATCAAGGTGCTGGTGCAGTTGAAGTAGAAGATGCACGCGGTGTCCATGATGAAGGTCGGCCTGCAGAAAAGTTAGTTCGCGCCAATGCTTGTCGATCCTGCACTTCACGTTCAGCTTTACAAGCAAGATGGAATAAACGAGTGATATTAGTATACTCCTTATAGTCTAGAATGGTCTGAATCTCTCTATTTAATCCACCCAGAAAACGTGCAAGCATAGCTTCATTCTCCTCAACAATACCACATCTAATCATGCCAGTTTGTAATTCCTGATAATATTCTTCTACAGAATTTTTTCCTTGTCTTAAGCGCTGTAATTTTTGAAGCAATTCACGTTGATAATATGGTGGAACCCAACGAGTACGCATAGCAGTTTTCAAAGCAGCCCAAGTAGCGGGAATAGGATATAATCTACAATGTTCAGACCACCATACACATTGATGAGGACATGACTACCTTGGATATGACCAAAAATATTGCATATATGCATATTTGTCAGGTGATTTCTAGTGCAAACTATGCAATAATCTATTTATGTTATCCAGAACAAAAATACTTCACACACTTTTGTGTTTTGTCTAATTGCAGGTGTATGGGACATTTGTACAATCCACATATGAAGATAAGGAAGAAAGAGATGTTTATTTTCTGTCCAAAAAGTTCTCTCACGTCACTTTTGGCCCAAGAGAAGATAGAGTCCAAGTCTCTCACGTTCTGGATTCAGATTCGGACTGCACAGACATACCTGACTCAAAACGCACACAAGTTTTTCATACGGACTCCGAATTGGGTGATTCTTTTTTTGTTGGAAACTAGATTTCGTGCACTTTCCAACCCAATTGGAATCACCTTCAAATTCGTCCGGAGCGTTGAGTTGTGGACGAAACAATCTAATGCTGCAGCAGAATCCGAGTCAAACTACAAGTCCAAAGGTGTTACATCACCTCCACTTGGGCCCATTGGCCTTGTACGACCTAGATTTAGTTTTAGGCTGCCTTGGGACGTCCTCCCACCTCCTTGGCCGCCACCCCTTGCTCCTATATAAGTAGATCCATCTAGTAGCTTTTCCTTGGGATTTGTTTAGTTAAAAGTTAGCCATTGCAACTTCGTGTACTTCGTTTGTGTCCAACGACCAGACCAAGACCGCTTACGGATCCCCACCTTTATCTATCAATACTTCATATATACTCGCAATATTCAGATTGCTTTTATCATATTCTTGCTTGTTCTTCGATTGCTTGCAGGAATAGACCTTCGTGGTCAGGTTGATTGTGCTCCGGCGTGGTCAATAACCTCTCGAAGTTGGTTTAGCGATTGCTAAGGCGCAACATCGTGCACGTTTGTAGTCGGATCGTCAAAGTCATCTTCACCAAATCGATAGTTATCATCTCATCGAAAGATCGGGGCACCCCGCCTCTATCACTAAGGGCTGTATATATGGAGGAAGAGATGGGGAATTTCGTGGCCCTTGGTGGAGGGGTCCGAAATCAACCCTATCTCTTGTTTCCCCACACATACGGACTCTAAAAATAGCCTATACTTATGTATTTCGAAATTACATGGGCCTGGCCCAATAAAAAGGTGACGCAGCACCTATAATAGCCTCGGGACGAAATTTATGAAGTGGCATCTTGTATATTTCGTCCATGGCTTCATGCACCCATTATGGTGGCTTCAAAGTCCTGAAATCATCACTTGTAACTCCGTTCTTGTTCCCCTTGCGCATGGCATCATCTTCATGCTTGTTCTTGCTCCAATGTTCATCCTTCTCCAAGCTAGGCCCTTCATTTGTAAGCCAAACAAATGTATCCAATTTAGGCAGCATCATATTCTCATGAACATTAGAATCATTACCAAGAAACGAAAGTACCTGATAATTTAATTGGCGTGCGCGAGCTCTAGTAATTGGTCCCGTATATGTAGCAGTAGGGGCTGTGGGTGTAACAATGGTATTGATGTCCTCATCAGAAAGAGAGCAAAGAAGCTTGTAAGCAAGTGCCATAGCATCATACCACATTGCATATAAGATTGTCATATCCGATCATCTTGGCTCATCTTGAGAGAAACACCGGGAACCATACATACATAGCATACTTGGGATAGAAGTTTATCCATTTTGCATCTTATAGGTTGTGCACAAGTGTCGTATCCGCCTATTGAGCAATCGTGCTAGCGTCTCTCTTGAGTTGTGCAACACGAGCGTTTTCCGTGGATTCCACATTTTGTGCTCATTCCTTGGTTGCACGACCCCATTTATCTATCCGTGTGTGCGTTTCCGTGTGCCTTCCATATTGCTATTGGTCTACTTGTTTCACTTGCGAATTTGTGAATCTCTTTCAACATTATTGACTCTTGCTAACATTTTGCATTAAATTTTTGTGCCACTATCCTCACCGAGCTCCACTATAAGCTTTACTTGTGTAGGTGTGAGAACCGACAAGGATTGGTACCAATAGTGCTATTTCATTGTCCGCATTTGAGTGAACTTGATTCATTGTCAACATCGGTCAAGGTACATTGGTATAAGTTCTTCTCTTTCTCCCACTCATATTTGCTCAAGTCTTGTGATGGATAGGCAAGGCATTTCCTCTTCGGTCCTCGACAACAACAACGGCGTGAACAACTACATAACCAAAGCGTCTATCTTCGATCTACAACGACAAGTGCAAGGCACACAATCAAGATTGCGAGAGCGCATCGAGAACATCTCCATCGACATTCATCCTCCGAAGCAAGGAGAAGGGACTACTTCGACAAGAAGCTTGCCGCACATAAAGAGGAGCAAGATGCAAGGATGGAGGAGATTAGGGCCTTGATCAAGTCTTCTTCCACTTCATCATCCTCAAGACGACGACGTTCAAGCCACAAGTCTTCGGAGCATGAAAAAGATGCAAGTGCAAATCGTCCTCGTCCACATCTACATGGCGACCACCATCACGTTCGTGATCAACATCCTCATGAAGGGCAAGTCACCTCCAAGCATGTGCACGACGATGACGAACGCCTTCGAGCTCAAGCGCGACAACGACACCATCATCATGAAGATGCTCCACAAGCACAAATGCACAAGTCCCAACACGCCAAGTCGAAGCTTCATGAGCATAAAAGAAGACCGTGAGACGACCACCACCAAGACGGCTCTACGGCTACATCAACCACTTCGGCATCTTCGCCAAGTGTTCTCAAGGCATCTTCGCCTTTGGACGTACGGCATCTTCGCCTACTTCCCACGAGTACGCCTACAATGACTTCATCAAGTCCAAGGCGACTACCTACGAGCGAGGGTGACACTTCCATCTTCGGAAGCCCCTCAAGGAAGATGGCCGAGCATGGGAAATTCCCTTCGGTCATGGAGACGAGCTATGAGGTGCCACATCATATGGAGCTCCAACACCAAGACGGCGACAAGAAGGTCGAGCAAGGGCCATCCCCTTCGACCACGACTATGAGCGCGAACCTCTTCAACAACATGAAGACGGTGCCCACATTGGACTCCTCCTCCGAGTCAAGCTACGCGACCGCGCATGGAGACATTTGCACCAACATCTCTCCGACACCCACATATGAAGAAATGCCCCAAGTGCCATGTGAGGAGAGCCACCACCCCATGAGTGACATGAGTGACTCCACCATACGTGACATTGAGAGCATTTCCTATGAGAGGATGAGTATGACCACCACTAGCCCCACACATGAGAGCATGACACACATCCTATGTGAGGTTGAGCGCCATTTGAGTGACTCCACCAACCATATGAGTGAGAGCATCCTTGAGGGAGTGAGTGAGCCACAACACTTAGAGAGTGAGGTAGTTGACACGGCATATGAGGCCATTTCGCTTTCTAACAACTTAACCTCTACCTCTCTTGTGTTTTCTTCTTTGGTGCTAGGACCCATATATGATGCGCACCGATTTGCGATGACTACGTCCTCCCTTTGGACACAACGATGGCCATGGTGGATGATGATGCACCCCCCACATGGTTCCATCAAGATGACGATGACCATGACTTGATCTTCAACACCTCACCTACAACACATGAGCGACGCTCCAAAAGGTAACATAGGTGATGGTGCTTCTCTTGTCCCACTAGTGGACGCTCTTGACAATGATTACCCCCATGATGTTGACCCACCTATTCCCGTGCTTCATGCTAGTGAAACTTCTTCATGCCTTGACTTACCTATTTAGGATGAATATGATGATGAGCATGTTGAGTTGCCTAGTTGTGATGCTATGCTCCATAGGATAACTTGTGAAAATTCTATTGGTCACATTATACTTGACAATCCATTGAACTTGTCATATGCTATGAGTGAGATCTCCCATATTGCTTCATTTCAATCTCAACATAGTAACTACGCATGCCCCATTAAAATCAATCCCATTTGCACTTATGGCATAGATGACGAGATGATGGTCATTGGCTTTTGCTTCTCTTGTGATGATATTGCCATGCTTCCTTTACATGATTTGTGCAATTCATCTACTATGTCATGCCATGATCACATTGTTTCGAATATGCATTGTTTTGGATGTTGTCAATATTCTCCATGTGATGTTGCTACTCATGCTCATGAGGAGACCCCCATAGTTTCCTCATACATATTCGGAGATCTTGATGCATTTCATACCTTGCATGATTCCCATGATTGCTTGCACCATATGCATTCCATGAATAACAATGCTCTAGATATTTCTCATGATGCATTACACAATTTGAGTCTCCATTATGCGATACATAACAACAAACCTATCATGATGGATGACATGTTTCTATATCACGCATCTCATTTATTTGAGCATTGGATATTTTGTGCTAACCGACACATGCACGTGCGCATCATGATGGATGATGTGTACATATACCATGCACACACAATTTTCTCTTTGTCTTTGTTTTGTGTAGGTACTTATGAACACTCGTCAACCTCACAATCCCATGAGTTGACGAAACGAGCTCTTGAGAGCAACAATGACTTGGGATCCCGTGGACTATCCTTACCACCGTTCCTTTCGCGCAAGGACTATGCGCACCTCTTCTACTTGGCTCTCACACGGCTATGGGCTATATACCATTTGTCCCCTTATGCCCATACTATTGTGTTCACTTTGCATGTTATACTTGCTTCTATGCATTTGCCATGCAATTGTGACCCTTGCTTGCATCTACCCATGATTCACCATTATGATACTTCTATGTGTATTTGCATGCTTGGTGGAGATCCTTGTTGCTTTTGCCATGTTTATCATGTGCCCCATGCTATTGTTGATTGTTGTGTTGGGAGAGTCATGATGCCCCATTGCTATTCACCTATGGTCTCTCGCCAATACATTGATGATATTTTGCTCATATCTTGCTTTCATGTTTGTGCTATGTCATGTCCATTATTCATGCCCACTATTTGCACATATGACATGCTTGCCATGATTCCTTCTAGTATGTTGCATCTTCGCACTACTAGCTTGCTTGACGTGATTGCTATGATTGCTTGCTTGGTTGCATCACCCATGTTCCACTATCACTTGCTTTCTTGGGTTGATGACATATATGCTCATGCCTCTCACTTGATTTGTCATAATCATTGCCTCTTGTCTCCATTAGTTGCATCTCTCATATCACCTTGTATTGAGTGCAACCATACTATGCTTATTGATCTTGGAGACTTGGACACTTTACTTGTGATGCATGATTGTTTGATTGAGCCTCTTGTATTTGGTTGTTCTTACATCATAAGCCTTCATACGAAGAAATGCTCCCTTGTCCATTCTTATGATGAGCATGATGCATACACTTGTTGGGTATCTTACCACACGAATGATAGGTTTTGCACTTCCGCTAACCTCATTTGTTTTTCCGAGTGTTTGTCATGTTCTTTCATTTTGAAGGATTCACAAGGCGGTACCATCACGCGGCATATTGGTTATGTGAAGGCATACAAGATGCGCAACTACATCATCCTTGTGACACTCCTAAAGGTGACCTCCTTCTCTTTGAGCCATCCTCAAATATGCATATTGGATGGGTCACTCTTTCATTGTTGTTTCCTTCTTGTTGACTACATGATACATCTCGCGACCGGAGGAGCGACATTGGAGATTGGCTACATGGACCTTAACATTGAGGAGCGCTCGCACTTATTGGATGCACTTTCGGTCTTCCACTCATGCCTGGACATCGAGCTTTGGTACACCAACACCTCCATATTTCTTGATTGTGCTCATACATGTCATGCTCGATGGACATTTCATACTCACCACAAGTTTGCACCGTATGCATGGATTGACTCACATTATGCTTGTCTGGTTGCATCTATTTCCATGTCATCCATGATATATGAGCTTGTGCATTTCCTTAGCAAATTTGTTGTGATCTTCCTTGATGGCATATTCATACATCATGATCATATTGCCCACCATCAATTGCATGATAATATTCACATATTGAGCATCCGTTGCCATGTTCATGCATTTGATAAACCGTCTCACTATGACATCATTCTGCACCGTGGTTGCATTGATCATATTTACAACACATTAGTGTGCAAAATGATTGCATTTCCTCCCATGAATGCTTTGCATCTCATTCTAGATCATCTTGATAAGCTTCATGCGCTTTGTCATGGCCAATCTTGCCGCACCGACTCATTCTTGCATGATGGACACTTTGTGTGCGCTAATGATGGTATTTCCGAGTGTTGTTTGTGTTTGTTTCTTTTGCATGTACCACACACCGGAGACAACTTGGAGTACTTGGATTGCGCCAGGCCTTCACCTACGTCCCACTACAAGTCCGTTCACGACAACCGTTTCCATGGTGATGAGGATCACGATCCGAGGTCGGATCTTTCACAAGGGGGGGGGGGAGATGATGCGGAGCATCCCACGTTCATCCCCATGTACACTCCGACTACTCTCCGAGCCCCAAGAGGACATATGACGAGACCTCGAGCATACGCCATTGGACACAAGGTGAACTTGATCCTCTCTAAACCTTCACTTTCCTCACGTGAGACATGGTTGCTACTTCAAGCGCGGACCTTGTGCATACTCAGGTACACCCGAGGAGACCATGGAGAACCCAAGGACCAAGGCGAGCGTGCGCAGAAGCATGGAAGAGGAGAAGGAAGAAGAAAAATGGAGCAAGACAGGACTTGCCCGGATCATCCGGACACCCAGCCGGACGATCCGGACCGAGCCCGGACGATCCGGACGACCACCCGGACGATCCGGCTAATTCGACCGAAGACGACAGAAGCCTCCCCCTGAAGCCGGATCATCCGGACCCCGTCCCGGATCATCCGGACCCTGCCCGGACGTCCGGGCCGCCAACCGGACATCCGGCCCTACGCCTCCACCAGCCGAGTCTCCGGATCATCCGGGCCTCCACCCGGACCATCCGGACCAGCCCGGATCATCCGGCTTCGGACCCGGATCATCCAGCCAGCGCCTGTGTGCGCGTGTTGGGCTGAGCCCGTGTACCCCTTCGACCCCCTAGCCTATAAATAGGACTCCTCCTCCTCCTTTTGAGACTTAGCGTTGATTTAGCTCAAGTTAGAGATAGAGCCTCGCTCATCCATCGGATCTCCTCCTCGTGAGAGACCGCGGCCTCTTCGGAGTAGATCCTATCGGATTCAAGACCCCCTCGTGGGAAGATCCCTTTGTGGATTCAAGGCCTCCTCACGGAGAAGATCGGTTACCTTTGTATCCTTACCTTTGTTGACTTTGGATCTCGTGTATCTCTTTGTGTTCTTCGATCTAGCACTTGTGTGACCGATTCCTTGTTGGTTGAGTGCTTTCCCTCGTTCCTCCCCGTGATTTCCTCGTGTTCTTCCGCTCGTTCTTCGTGTCTCCCCGTAGGATCCACTCCAAACATGAAAGATCGACGCTATAGGGTTCCACCCTACATCACAAGTGCAGAGCTAGATGGCAGTTCCTTACCTCCCCTCGTAGCTGAGGGGAAAATCTTGGTTCTTTGATATACAAGTTCTTCATAGTGACCATCAGATATAAATCCCAAGTGACTCAAAGAATAGAGCTATGCTCCCCGGCAACGACGCCAGAAAATAGTCTTGATAACCCACAAGTATAGGGGATCGCAACAGTTTTCGAGGGTAGAGTATTCAACCCAAATTTATTGATTCGACACAAGGGGAGCCAAAGAATATTCTCAAGTATTAGAAGCTAAGTTGTCAATTCAACCACACCTGGAAACTTAATATCTGTAGCAAGGTATTTAGTAGCAAAGTAATATGATAGTAGTGGTAACAGTAGCAAAAGTAATATTTTTGGTTTCATAGTAGTTGTAACAATAACAACGGAAAAGTAAATAAGCGAAGAACAATATATGAAAAGCTCGTAGGCAATGGATCGGTGATGGAGAATTATGTCGGATGCGATCGATCATGCAACAGTTATAATATAGGATGACACAGAACTAGCTCCAGTTTATCAATGTAATGTAGGCATCTATTCCAAATATAGTCATACGTGCTTATGGAAAAGAACTTGCATGACATCTTTTGTCCTACCCTCCCGTGGCAGCGGGGTCCTATTGGAAACTAAGGGATATTAAGGCCTCCTTTTAATAGAGTACCGGACCAAAGCATTAACACATAGTGAATACATGAACTCCTCAAACTATGGCCATCACCGGTAATGGTCCCGATTATTGTCACTTCGGAGTTAACGGATCATAACACATAATAGGTGACTATAGACTTGCAAGATAGGATCAAGAACTCACATATATTCATGAAAACATAATAGGTTCAGATCTGAAATCATGGCACTCGGGCCGTAGTGACAAGCATTAAGCATAGCAAAGTCATAGCAACATCAATCTCAAAACATAGTGGATACTAGGGATCAAACCCTAACAAAACTAACTCGATTACATGATAAATCTCATCCAACCCATCACCGTCCAGCAAGCCTATGATGGAATTACTCACACACGACGGTGAGCATCATGAAATTGGTGATGGAGGAAGGTTGATGATGACGATGGTGACGGATTCCCCACTCCGGAGCCCCGAACGGACTCCAGATCAGCCCTCCCAAGAGAGTTTAGGGCTTGGCGGCGGCTCCGTATCGTAAAACGCGATGAATCCTTCTCACTGATTTTTTTTCTCCCCGAAAGTGAATATATGGAGTTGGAGTTGAGGTCGGCGGAGCGTCAGGGGGGCCACAAGGCAGGGGGAGCGCCCGGGGGGTAGGCATGCCCCCCACCCTCGTGGACAGGGTGTGGGCCACCTGACGTGGATTCTTCTTCCAGTATTTTTTATATATTCCAAAAATAATCTCCGTTGATTCTCAGGTCATTCCGAGAACTTTTATTTCTGCACAAAAATAACACCATGGCAATTCTGCTGAAAACAGCGTCAGTCCGGGTTAGTTCCATTCAAATCATGCAAGTGAGAGTCCAAAATAAGGGCAAGAGTGTTTGGAAAAGTAGATACGACGGAGACGTATCACCTGTTTACCTGTTGGGGTGGTATCGATACTCTAGAGTACTAAAGGTAACTCCTAAACCCAACAACCTGGCATTCGCTTCAAAGGAACCATAAGCCGGGGTTTTATGCATGTTAGCTCTCAGCTTGACCATTAGACTGCGGATGAGCCATAGAAGAGACATCAAGACAAATATTGATGTAGGGTAGAACCCTAGATGCCTGATCTTTCACCACTGGAGCAAATCCCGCGAGGAACACGAGGGGAAAACATGAGGAGAAACACGGGAGAAATCACTCAAACCAACAAGATTCGATTACACATGTGCTAGATCCTCGAAACACAAAGAGACACGATCCACAATCAACAAGGGACGATACAAGTAGCAAGTTCTTCTCTGTGAGGAGGTCTTGAGGGGTCTTCCCATGAGGGGTCCTGAATCCACTTGGGGGATCTTCTCCGTAGAGGTCATGAACTCCGATCTAGAAGGGATGAAGTGGAGAGCAAAGCTTCTAAAATGAGCTACTACTTTCCTAACCCTAAAACGTAGGTGGGAGAAGAGTATATATACACTACTGCAGGATGCTGCTAACGCGACACAATGATCAGAGGCCCTTCGACGAAATTGTGTGTGATGCATTAATCGCAAACGGTGATGTAAAAAACAGTCAAAAAAGACGCAAAACGTTTGTGATGAATGATACATCAAACACGGTTCAGATTTTAGTTGCGTGTGCGATGATGGGCATACGGTTGATCCATACGAACCGTTTGTGATGAGGACATCAATACAATTGTTACACCCACAGCCCCTGCTGCTATACATACTGGACCAATTACTAGAGCTCGTGCACGCCAACTAAATTACCAGGTACTTTCGTTTCTTGGTAATGATTCTAATGTTCATGAGAATATGATGCTGCCTAAATTGGATACATTTGTTTTGCTTACAAATGAAGGGCCTAGCTTGGAGAAGGATGAACATTGGAGCAAGAACAAGCATGGAGATGATGGCATGCGCAAGGGAAACAAGAACGGAGTTACAAGTGATGATTTCAGGACTTTGAAGCCACCATAATGGATGCATGAAGCCTTGGACGAAATATACAAGATGCCACTTCATAAATTTCGTCCCGAGGCTATTTTAGGTGCTGCGTCACCTTATTATTGGGCCAGGCCCATGTAATTTCGAAATACATAAGTATAGGCTATTTTTAGAGTCCGTATGTGTGGGGAAACAAGAGATAGGGTTGATTTCGGACCCCTCCACCAAGGGCCACGAAATTCCCCCCTCTTCCTCCATATATACAGCCCTTAGGGCATCGTTTAGACTTTGGGTTTTGTTTAGATTACAAGTTCGCCATAGCTGCAACTTCGCGTACTTCGTTTGTGTTCAACGACCAGACAAAGGCGTCACAGAACCCCACCTTGATCAATAAAGCTTTCATCTTATATTCGCAATATCCAGATTGCAATCTTAGTTTCTTGCTTGTTCTTCGTTTGCTCGCAGGAAGCAGACCCTCGTGGTCAGGTTGATCGTGCTCCGGCGTGGTCAATAACCTCTCGGAGTTGGTTTAGCGATTGCTAAGGCGCGACGTCCTCGCACGTTCGTAGTCGGATCGTCAAAGTCGACTTCCACCAAAGCGATATCCATCATCTCATCGAAAGACGGGACACCTCCGCCTCTATCAAGTGGTATCAGATTTCCAGGTTGCTCGGTGAGATTTTACAGTTTTTCGTAGTTTAGATCGAGTCTGTTCTTCATACCTACAGTCCACGAAAAAGCCACAAAAAAAATTAGGGTTAGTTCATCATATCCGAACCAATCTGAGCCTTTGCATAATCTTTTTAGGGTTTTGCTTTGTTGAATTTGCGGTTGCATCGTCGTGTCTAGTTGCTGGTCTTAGAGTCTAGTCTTTTAGAGTTTCGAGTTCTGGTCATAAGTTGTCACGCCGCCGCCGCACCATCATCATCACCCCTGCCATCTACCACCACCGCTTATCCGCCACCGCTTCGAATCCGTATCCATATACCACCACAGCTGTCATATACCACCACCGCTGCCATCTACCTCCATATATCCACCACCAATCCGAGTTCTTGTCATATTAGGTTTGTTTTCGAGATCCATCTAGATTCCGATTCGTGTTTCCTTGCCGGAGTCGGGTAGCCACGCTCCGTTTAGGCCCAAAATTTTTTGAAAACGCATTTTTCGAAAAATTTTCTGGCTATCCTATTTTTAGGTGTTTCTGAGTGTTTTGAGACAGGTGCCATTATAGGAAGTTTTTTTTGACCCGTTTCCAGTTTTTGGGTCCGGGCAGTCAAAAAAAAAAATTGGTCAAAAAAATTTCGTGCCCATCCTGTCAGTTTGAGCTAAGAAGAGTTTTGAGACACTCGCCATTATAGTGATTTTTCGCAAAAAAAAAGCAGCGCAAAAAAAAAAGAGCGAAAAAAAAATTCCAGAGTGTGCTTTTCCCTTGTTTACGTGCCGCGCCGTGATTTTGTTAGTGTTCTAGGCTCGCGTCTCTAGCACAGTCTAGCCTAGGACCAGCACAGTACCGTCGTTGAGCGTTTATTCAACTTTGCATCTCTGAATTGATTATTGCTGACCCTTTTTGCTACCATATTATAAGCCTTCCCAGCTCCACATACATCTACGTCGTGCGTTTGACTCTCCCTGGTAATCGCTCTATCCAAGCTTTGAGAGTTTTTGACTACAACGGTTGCCGATCACCGCCTGCTGCTGGGTAAGAACTGGTAAGAATTTGAGATTTGCTTGACGGATTTGTGACACCCACCACCACCACTTGTTCGTAGTCTGTAGGATCATATTCTTGTGTGTTTCTATTGCTGCTAACCATGCCAGGATCACAAGCCGACGAGATTGACTGGGAGAATTTATCGAACAAGGAGCTTCATGATAAGTTTCAGCAAATGATGACTGGACAGGTGCAAGATGTGCTGAACAATTTTGAAGAGGCCATGGAGAAGATCACTGGCTTTGAGAAGACGTTCGAAACAAAGCTCGATAACAAGTTTAATGAATTGCTCGCGCGTCTTCCACCACCACCACCCGCTGCAGCTAACGCACCTCTCCAACAACAACAACAACAACGACTACCTCCACGTCACGAAGCAGACCTCCGCCGAGCAAGCCGTGTTCCTCTTGCGTTTGGCCAAACTGTTGGTGCTGCTGTTGATACTTCTGTGGCTCCTGCTGCTGATGCGGAGGAGGATGATTATGTGGGAGACTATGAGGATGAGGTTGATCAAAATCAACACTACGTGCAGCCACCTGTACCACCACCAGCAGGTCGACCTCAGGTATATATTCGTAATGGTAGGCCTGCACCACCACCTCAGGTACGAGATGATGTCCATATTCCTAAACTGAAATTGAATATTCCACCATTTGAGGGTAGATATGTTCCTGATATATATCTTACTTGGGAGTTAGAAACTGAACAACGATATACATGTTTACAATATCCTGAGGAGAGACGAGTTGCTGCTGCCGTTTGTGCTTTCACTAGTTTTGCATGTGTATGGTGGTCTGAACATTGTAGATTATATCCTATTCCAGCTACTTGGGCTGCTTTGAAAACTGCTATGCGTACGCGTTGGGTTCCACCATATTATCAACGTGAATTGCTTCAAAAATTGCAGCGTTTAAGACAAGGGAAAAATTCTGTAGAAGAATATTATCAGGAATTACAAACTGGCATGATTAGATGTGGTATTGTTGAGGAGAATGAAGCTATGCTTGCACGTTTTCTGGGTGGATTAAATAGAGAGATTCAGACCATTCTAGACTATAAGGAGTATACTAATATCACTCGTTTATTCCATCTTGCTTGTAAAGCTGAACGTGAAGTGCAGGATCGACAAGCATTGGGGCGAACTAACTTTTCTGCAGGCCGACCTTCATCATGGATACCACGTGCATCTTCTACTTCAACTGCACCAGCACCTCCATCCGGTGCCACCTCCAGCCGTGATACAAGAAAACAGGCACAACCACCATTGATGAGGACATGACTACCTTGGATATGAACAAAAATATTGCATATATGCATATTTGTCAGGTGATTTCTAGTGCAAACTATTCAATAATCTATTTATGTTATCCAGAACAAAAATACTTCACACACTTTTGTGTTTTGTCTAATTGCAGGTGTATGGGACATTTGTACAATCCACATATGAAGATAAGGAAGAAAGAGATGTTTATTTGCTGTCCAAAAAGTTCTCTCACGTCACTTTTGGCCCAAGAGAAGATAGAGTCCAAGTCTCTCACGTTCTGGATTCAGATTCGGACTGCACAGACACACCTGACTCAAAACGCACACAAGTTTTTCATACGGACTCCGAATTGGGTGATTCTTTTTTTGTTGGAAACTAGATTTCGTGCACTTTCCAACCCAATTGGAATCACCTTCAAATTCGTCCGGAGCGTTGAGTTGTGGACGAAACAATTTGATGCTGCAGCAGAATCCGAGTCAAACTACAAGTCCAAAGGTGTTACATCACCTCCACTTGGGCCCATTGGCCTTGTACGACCTAGATTTAGTTTTAGGCTGCCTTGGGACGTCCTCCCACCTCCTTGGCCGCCACCCCTTGCTCCTATATAAGTAGATCCATCTAGTAGCTTTTCCTTGGGATTTGTTTAGTTAAAAGTTAGCCATTGCAACTTCGTGTACTTCGTTTGTGTCCAACGACCAGACCAAGACCGCTTACGGATCCCCACCTTTATCAATACTTCATATATACTCGCAATATTCAGATTGCTTTTATCATATTCTTGCTTGTTCTTCGATTGCTTGCAGGAATAGACCTTCGTGATCGGGACACCCTTTGCCTCTATCAAGTGGTATCAGTTTTCAGGTTGCTCGGTGAGGATACAAAGGACAGTTCATCTCCGTACGGAGGCCTTGATGGTCTTCCCTAGAAAGGTGATGAGGACATGACTACCTTGGATATGACCAAAAATATTGCATATATGCATATTTGTCAGGTGATTTCTAGTGCAAACTATTCAATAATCTATTTATGTTATCCAGAACAAAAATACTTCACACACTTTTGTGTTTTGTCTAATTGCAGGTGTATGGGACATTTGTACAATCCACATATGAAGATAAGGAAGAAAGAGATGTTTATTTGCTGTCCAAAAAGTTCTCTCACGTCACTTTTGGCCCAAGAGAAGATAGAGTCCAAGTCTCTCACGTTCTGGATTCAGATTCGGACTGCACAGACACACCTGACTCAAAACGCACACAAGTTTTTCATACGGACTCCGAATTGGGTGATTCTTATTTTGTTGGAAACTAGATTTCGTGCACTTTCCAACCCAATTGGAATCACCTTCAAATTCGTCCGGAGCGTTGAGTTGTGGACGAAACAATCTGATGCTGCAGCAGAATCCGAGTCAAACTACAAGTCCAAAGGTGTTACATCACCTCCACTTGGGCCCATTGGCCTTGTACGACCTAGATTTAGTTTTAGGCTGCCTTGGGACGTCCTCCCACCTCCTTGGCCTCCACCCCTTGCTCCTATATAAGTAGATCCATCTAGTAGCTTTTCCTTGGGATTTGTTTAGTTAAAAGTTAGCCATTGCAACTTCGTGTACTTTGTTTGTGTCCAACGACCAGACTAAGACCGTTTACGGATCCCCACCTTTATCAATACTTCATCTATATTCGCAATATTCAGATTGCTTTATCATATTCTTGCTTGTTCTTCGATTGCTTGCAGGAATAGACCTTCGTGGTCAGGTTGATTGTGCTCTGGCGTGGTCAATAACCTCTTGGAGTTGGTTTAGCGATTGCTAAGGCGCAACGTCGTGCACGTTTGTAGTCGGATCGTCAAAGTCATCTCCACCAAATCGATAGTTATCATCTCATCGAAAGATCGGGACACCCCGCCTCTATCATATCCACCATCCGCGGTAGCAATCATCACACGCGGAGATTTGCATTCTCTCGCATAATGACCTCCTCCCTTACAACGACGACAAATAATATCACTTGTGTGCCCTGTTGATGCCATGGAAGAAGAAGAACGCTGTGCAGGCCCCGCAGGTGCGCTCTTGGCAGATAATGGTGGTTGTGCCTGTTTTCTTGTATCACGGCTGGAGGTGGCACCGGATGGAGGTGCTGGTGCAGTTGAAGTAGAAGATGCACGTGGTGTCCATGATGAAGGTCGGCCTGCAGAAAAGTTAGTTCGCCCCAATGCTTGTCGATCCTGCACTTCACGTTCAGCTTTACAAGCAAGATGGAATAAACGAGTGATATTAGTATACTCCTTATAGTCTAGAATGGTCTGAATCTCTCTATTTAATCCACCCAGAAAACGTGCAAGCATAGCTTCATTCTCCTCAACAATACCACATCTAATCATGCCAGTTTGTAATTCCTGATAATATTGATAGAGGCGGGGGTGTCCCGATCTTTCGATGAGATGATAACTATCGATTTGGTGGAGACGACTTTGACGATCCGACTACAAACGTGCACGACGTTGCGCCTTAGCAATCGCTAAACCAATCTCCTGAGGTTACTGACGATGCCGGAAGCACGGTCAGCCTGACCACGAAGGTCTATTCCTGCAAGCAATCGAAGAACGAGCAAGAATATGATCAAGCAATCTGAATATTGCAAATATATATGAGGTATTGATAATGGTGGGGATGTGTAAGCGGTCTTGGTCTGGTCGTTGGACACAAACGAAGTACACGAAGTTGCAATGGCTAACTTTTAACTAAACAAATCCCAAGGAAAAAGCTACTAGATGGATCTACTTATATAGGAGGAAGGGGTGGCGGCCAAGGAGGTGGGAGAACGTCCCAAGGCATCCTAAAACCAACCCTAAGTCGTACAAGGCCAATGGGCCCAAGTGGAGGTGATGTAACACCTTTGGACTTGTAGTTTGACTCGGATTCTGCTGCAGAATCAGATTGTTTCGTCCACAACTCAACGCTCCAGACGAATTTGAAGGTGATTCCAATTGGGTTGGAAAGTGCACGAAATCTAGTTTCCAACAAAAAAAGAATCACCCAATTCGGAGTCCGTATGAAAAACTTGTGTGCGTTTTGAGTCAGGTGTGTCTGTGCAGTCCGAATCTGAATCCAGAACGTGAGAGACTTGGACTCTATATTCTCTTGGGCCAAAAGTGACGTGAGAGAACTTTTTGGACAGCAAATAAACATCTCTTTCTTCCTTATCTTCATATGTGGATTGTACAAATGTCCCATACACCTGCAATTAGACAAAACACAAAAGTGTGTGAAGTATTTTTGTTCTGGATAACATAAATAGATTATTGAATAGTTTGCACTAGAAATCACCTGACAAATATGCATATATGCAATATTTTTGGTCATATCCAAGGTAGTCATGTCCTCATCATCCTCCCCTTCTTGAAAATAAAGCCGTCCTCGGCGTTGCTTAATCTGAAACGTGGCTAACAAAAGAGACAAGGTGTACATGTTGTATATGTATATGTCATCCATTTTTACTTCCCTTGATTTTTGCATATATGACACATGAATAGATGAGTAACTTGCATAGTTCATAAAATCTAAAGCCAAAAAATTAGCACAAGAAGTAGAAGGCATGAAAATATTGCAACTCAGTTTGCACATATAAGTGAAGCTCTTATTCATTTCAAAAGATTGACAATGTTCATCATTAAACCATCCCAACATTGGTGAATAAACCTTACTTGCATCAAATTTACATGCTACAACATGCTTAAATACGCAAACATGCAATAAGTCATTCAACACAGAATCATCACCAAGATTAGAGGTCATATCAAAATGATTAAACATTGGTTCTTTTGCATCAATAGTTAATTCAATGGGTGCATTCAAAATTGTTGGTATTTCAGTTGTTTGATCACATGGCAAAGTCAAATTATCAACGTAGTCCTCTAAAATAGGTGGTGTGATCAAAGTAGTGGGTAGCTCATCAGATGGTGCATTCAAATTGACAAGGCATTCATCATTCTCATGTAGAGATGGAAGGTCAGTACCTTTGTCATTACCTCTTATGATCAACTCAGATGATGTAGCCACTCTCGGGGGCGATGTGTCACACGGTGGAGGTGATGTAGTCCTGACAACAACGGATGTGGTTGTCATAGTATGCTTAGTAGTTGAAGGAACAATCATATCAACTCTTGGAATGTGCACCGTGCGCTTGTTCTCCTCGTGGCCAACACGTCGTTTTATTTCCTGTTCAGCTTTGCAAGCAAGATGAAACAAATGGTCCATAGGATAACACTCTTCATGAATTAGTATCTCTTGAATATCACGGTTTAATCCTCCCCAAAATCTATCCATAAAATCATCTTCACTTTCTTCTAAAGAGGAATGCAACAATGTAGTTTGTAAATCATCATAATATTTTGTTACAGTTTCACTACCTTGTTTTAAGTGTTGCAACTTCTTAATCATGTCACGAGTATAATAAGCAGGGACAAAAGTATGTCGCATGGCAAGTTTCAAATCATCCCAAGTAGTAGGTATATAATCGGGATGTAACCGACAATATTCACTCCACCAAACCAAAGCAAACCAGTGAAAGAACCAACCGCAACCTTAACCTTTTTATGTTCATTGAAATTATGGGAAGCAAATATATTTTTTATGTTGAACTCCCATTCAATATATAAAGCAGGTTTAAAACGGCCATTAAATGGTGGTATAGATACATTAACCTGATCATGTGCATTTGGATGTTTGTGCACCTCTCGTGACGGTTGTGGTATTTGCAAAGGTGGTGGCACGTCTCCCGCGATCGACAAAGCCCATGAATTGACTCTGGATCCTGTCATGATTAGTAGAACAAGAAACAAAACCCAAAAATAATGTTCCTATAACTACTAGGATGTGGTGGTAAAATGCTCACAGTAAAGCAAATATCAATGTCTTACAAGTTCTTACCATGCAGCAGGCGGTGATCGGCAACCAGCGGTGTCAAGTAACTCCGAATATTGAGTAAAGCGATTGCCAGGGGAGCGTACGTATACACGGTGTAGAAATATGTGGAGCTGGGTTGGCTATATATGGTAGCAAAAGATTAGCAATAATCAATTCAAAGATGCAATGTTGAAAAAACGCTCAACGACGGTACTGTGCTGGTCCTAGGCTAGACCGGACTAGAGACGCAGGCCTAGAACACTAATGAGGTCATGGCGTAGCACAACTAGCATCAATGAAGGATACTGAGTAGCTCTTGACAGCAAGATATAAGTGAAGATCACAACGGCAGTGAAGATAATGATGAAAAACAACTGCCAAGCAGGATATACAACAACTCTCTCTCCAACTTTCCTCTTGAAAAGTTTGAGACAATTTTCTGATAAATTCTTTCAAAGAATGCTACTAACTCAAGCTTTCCAATGCAAAAAGAATCACTCAATTCCGAGTTGATATGAGGAGTCAAAGAATTCTAAAACTGGCCTGAAAAATTGGAACAAGCTGTATTCACGAACTTCGGAGGGCAAAAAGACCTATTTCGAAGCCGATTTTGAGGTGTCAAATATTGAACTAGCTTCTGCAACTATTTAGATGCGGCTCGTCGCTATCTTCAATTTGAGTACTCACGGAGCCAAAATGGACTTCGTATGAGGAAGATACACCTGTTTTACTGAACAGTGCGCAAAACAGATTCCAATCCGAATTCAGGTACGAGATTGATTCTAGATAGATCCAATTTTTTTTCTTCTCTCTTTTTTTTTCTCACGCTTTTTTTTCTTCTCTCTCTTTTTCTTTCTTTTTTTCTCTTTTTTTTCTCTATCTTTTTTTTTCTCCCTCTTTCCAAGACAAACTAGATAAGATGCAGATTGGATCAGGCGAAGATGTGAATGACCTCAACTATGATTATGACAATGAACAGTGCATAGCACATGGTGGAAATTAATAGATGAGATGGTGGACAGCGGAACGGATAATGATGCAGCGGCGGTGATAGAGGCAAAGGTGTCCCGTCTTTCGATGAGATGGTGGATTTCGCTTTGGTGGAAGTCGACTTTGACGATCCGACTACGAACGTGTGAGGACGTCGCGCCTTAGCAATCGCTAAACCAACTCCGAGAGGTTATTGACCACGCCGGAGCACGATCAACCTGACCACGAGGGTCTGTTTCCTGCGAGCAAACGAAGAACAAGCAAGAAACTAAGATTGCAATCTGGATATTGCGAATATAAGATGAAAGCTTTATTGATCAAGGTGGGGTTCTGTGACGCCTTTGTCTGGTCGTTGAACACAAACGAAGTACGCGAAGTTGCAGCTATGGCGAACTTTTAATCTAAACAAAACCCAAAGTCTAAACGATGCCCTAAGGGCTGTATATATGGAGGAAGAGGGGGGAATTTCGTGGCCCTTGGTGGAGGGGGCCGAAATCAACCCTATCTCTTGTTTCCCCACACATACGGACTCTAAAAATAGCCTATACTTATGTATTTCGAAATTACATGGGCCTGGCCCAATAATAAGGTGACGCAGCACCTAAAATAGCCTCGGGACGAAATTTATGAAGTGGCATCTTGTATATTTCGTCCAAGGCTTCATGCACCCATTATGGTGGCTTCAAAGTCCTGAAATCATCACTTGTAACTCCGTTCTTGTTCCCCTTGCGCATGCCATCATCTCCATGCTTGTTCTTGCTCCAATGTTCATCCTTCTCCAAGCTAGGCCCTTCATTTGTAAGCAAAACAAATGTATCCAATTTAGGCAGCATCATATTCTCATAAACATTAGAATCATTACCAAGAAACGAAAGTACCTGGTAATTTAGTTGGCGTGCACGAGCTCTAGTAATTGGTCCAGTATGTATAGCAGCAGGGGCTGTGGGTGTAACAATTGTATTGATGTCCTCATCAGTGCACCTCTCGTGACGGTTGTGGTATTTGCAAAGGTGGTGGCACGTCTCCCGCGATCGACAAAGCCCATGAATTGACTCTGGATCCTGTCATGATTAGTAGAACAAGAAACAAAACCCAAAAATAATGTTCCTATAACTACTAGGATGTGGTGGTAAAACGCTCACAGTAAAGCAAATATCAATGTCTTACAAGTTCTTACCATGCAGCAGGCGGTGATCGGCAACCAGCGGTGTCAAGTAACTCCGAATATTGAGTAAAGCGATTGCCAGGGGAGCGTACGTATACACGGTGTAGAAATATGTGGAGCTGGGTTGGCTATATATGGTAGCAAAAGATTAGCAATAATCAATTCAAAGATGCAATGTTGAATAAACGCTCAACGACGGTACTGTGTTGGTCCTAGGCTAGACCGTACTAGAGACGCGAGCCTAAAACACTAATGAGGTCACGGCGTAGCACAACTAGCATCAATGAAGGATACTAAGTAGCTCTTGACAGCAAGATATAAGTGAATATCACAACGGCAGTGAAGATAATGATGAAAAACAACTGCCAAGCAGGATATACAACAACTCTCTCTCCAACTTTCCTCTTGAAAAGTTTAAGACAATTTTCTGATAAATTCTTTCAAAGAATGCTATTAACTCAAGCTTTCCAATGCAAAAAGAATCACTCAATTCCGAGTTGATATGAGGAGTCAAAGAATTCTAAAACTGGCCTGAAAAATTGGAACAAGCTGTGTTCATGAACTTCGGAGGGCAAAAAGACCTATTTAGAAGCCGATTTTGAGGTGTCAAATATTGAACTAGCTTCTGCAACTATTTAGATGCGGCTCGTTGCTAGCTTCAATTTGAGTATTCACGGAGCCAAAACGGACTTCGTATGAGGAAGATACACCTGTTTTACTGAACAGTGCGCAAAACAGATTCCAATCCGAATTCAGGTACGAGATTGATTCTAGATAGATCCAATTTTTTTTATTCTCTCTTTTTTTTCTCACGCTTTTTTTTTCTTTTTCTTCTCTCTCTTTTTCTTTTTTTTCCTTTTTTCTCTTTTTTTTCTTTATCTTTTTTTTTCAAGACAAACTAGATAAGATGCAGATTGGATCAGGCGAAGATGTGAATGACCTCAACTATGATTATGACAATGAACAGTGCGTAGCACGTGGTGGAAATTAATAGATGGGATGGTGGACAGCGGAACGGATAATGATGCAGCGGCGACGTGACTAATGTGAACAGAACTCGAAACTCTAAAGGAACTAGACGCTAAGACCAGCAACTTACACGACGATGCAACCGATAATTCAACTATGCAAGCAATGAATAGAAAATTGCAAAGGCTCAGACTGGCTTGGATAAAGGATGAACAGATCTAACTTTTTTTTGTGTGGCTTTTTCTTGGACAATAGGTAAGAAAATAAATCTAATCTAGGAAAACTGGAAATTCTCACCGAGCAACCTGAAAACTGATACCACTTGATAGAGGCGGGGTGTCCCGATCTTTCGATGAGATGATAACTATCGATTTGGTGGAGACGACTTTGACGATCCGACTACAAACGTGCACGACGTTGCGCCTTAGCAATCGCTAAACCAACTCCAAGAGGTTATTGACCACGCCAGAGCACAATCAACCTGACCACGAAGGTCTATTCCTGCAAGCAATCGAAGAACAAGCAAGAATATGATAAAGCAATCTGAATATTGCGAATATAGATGAAGTATTGATAAAGGTGGGGATCCGTAAACGGTCTTAGTCTGGTCGTTGGACACAAACAAAGTACACGAAGTTGCAATGGCTAACTTTTAACTAAACAAATCCCAAGGAAAAGCTACTAGATGGATCTACTTATATAGGAGCAAGGGGTGGAGGCCAAGGAGGTGGGAGGACGTCCCAAGGCAGCCTAAAACTAAATCTAGGTCGTACAAGGCCAATGGGCCCAAGTGGAGGTGATGTAACACCTTTGGACTTGTAGTTTGACTCGGATTCTGCTGCAGCATCAGATTGTTTCGTCCACAACTCAACGCTCCGGACGAATTTGAAGGTGATTCCAATTGGGTTGGAAAGTGCACGAAATCTAGTTTCCAACAAAATAAGAATCACCCAATTCGGAGTCCGTATGAAAAACTTGTGTGCGTTTTGAGTCAGGTGTGTCTGTGCAGTCCGAATCTGAATCCAGAACGTGAGAGACTTGGACTCTATCTTCTCTTGGGCCAAAAGTGACGTGAGAGAACTTTTTGGACAGCAAATAAACATCTCTTTCTTCCTTATCTTCATATGTGGATTGTACAAATGTCCCATACACCTGCAATTAGACAAAACACAAAAGTGTGTGAAGTATTTTTGTTCTGGATAACATAAATAGATTATTGAATAGTTTGCACTAGAAATCACCTGACAAATATGCATATATGCAATATTTTTGGTCATATCCAAGGTAGTCATGTCCTCATCAGGATATGAGTCCGCTAGTGACTATGATGAGGAGACTTTGGCTCTTATTACACGTGAAGAACATGGTGGAGATGATTCTGATCATGAGATGCAATACATGGCTCCTGAAGACGCTGACAGGTATGAATGTTTAGTTGCTCAACGTGTTTTGAGTGTGCAGGTCACACAAGCTGAGCAAAATCAGAGGCACAATTTGTTCCATACCAAGGGAGTTGTGAAGGAACGTTCTGTGCGCGTTATCATAGACGGAGGGAGCTGCAACAACTTGGCTAGCATGGAGATGGTGGAGAAGCTTTCTCTCACCACAAGACCACATCCACATCCTTACTACATCCAATGGTTCAACAACAGCGGCAAGGTTAAGGTAACACGTACTGTTCGTGTGCATTTTAGTATCTCTACATATGCTGATTATGTTGATTGTGATGTGGTACCTATGCAAGCATGTTCCTTATTACTTGGTAGACCATGGCAATTTGATAAAAATTCTGTACACCATGGTAGAAACAATCACTATACTCTTGTTCATAAGGATAAAAATATTACTTTGCTTCCTATGACTCCTGATTCCATTTTGAAAGATGATATTAATAGAGCTAATAAAGCACAACAGGAGAAGAATAAGAGTGAAAATCAGATTGTGGCAAAAGAATTTGAGCAACAAATGAAGCCTAATAATAAACCATCTAGTGTTGCTTCTGAAATTAAATTGAAAAGTGCATGTTTATTTGCCACCAAATCTGATATAGATGAGCTAGATTTCCGCAAATCTGTTTGCTATGCTTTTGTGTGCAAAGAGGCATTATTTTCATTCGAGGACATGCCTTCCTCTTTGCCTCCTGCTGTCACTAACATTTTGCAGGAGTTCGCTGACGTTTTTCCACAAGACGTGCCACCGGGATTACCGCCTATTCGAGGGATTGAGCATCAGATTGACTTAATTCCCGGTGCTTCACTGCCAAACCGTGCACCATACCGTACCAATCCAGAGGAGACGAAGGAGATTATGCGTCAAGTACAAGAGCTTCTCGACAAAGGTTATATACGCGAATCCCTTAGTCCTTGTGCTGTTCCTATTATTCTAGTGCCGAAAAAGGATGGTACATCACGTATGTGTGTTGATTGTAGAGGCATTAATAATATTACTATTCGTTATCGTCATCCTATTCCTAGGCTAGATGATATGCTTGATGAATTGAGTGGCTCTACAATATTCTCCAAAGTTGATTTGCGTAGTGGCTACCATCAAATTCGAATGAAATTGGGAGATGAATGGAAAACAGCATTTAAAACTAAGTTTGGATTATATGAGTGGTTAGTCATGCCTTTTGGGTTAACTAATGCACCTAGTACTTTCATGAGATTAATGAACGAAGTTTTACGTGCTTTCATTGGACGATTTGTGGTAGTTTACTTTGATGACATATTGATTTATAGCAGATCTTTGGAAGAACATTTGGAACATTTACGTGCTGTTTTTATTGCTCTACGTGATGTGATAGAGGCAAAGGTGTCCCGTCTTTCGATGAGATGGTGGATTTCGCTTTGGTGGAAGTCGACTTTGACGATCCGACTACGAACGTGCGAGGACGTCGCGCCTTAGCAATCGCTAAACCAACTCCGAGAGGTTATTGACCACGCCGGAGCACGATCAACCTGACCACGAGGGTCTGTTTCCTGCGAGCAAACGAAGAACAAGCAAGAAACTAAGATTGCAATCTGGATATTGCGAATATAAGATGAAAGCTTTATTGATCAAGGTGGGGTTCTGTGACGCCTTTGTCTGGTCGTTGAACACAAATGAAGTACGCGAAGTTGCAGCTATGGCGAACTTTTAATCTAAACAAAACCCAAGGTCTAAACGATGCCCTAAGGGCTGTATATATGGAGGAAGAGGGGGTGGATTTCGTGGCCCTTGGTGGAGGGGTCCGAAATCAACCCTATCTCTTGTTTCCCCACACATACGGACTCTAAAAATAGCCTATACTTATGTATTTCGAAATTACATGGGCCTGGCCCAATAATAAGGTGACGCAGCACCTAAAATAGCCTCGGGACGAAATTTATGAAGTGGCATCTTGTATATTTCGTCCAAGGCTTCATGCATCCATTATGGTGGCTTCAAAGTCCTGAAATCATCACTTGTAACTCCGTTCTTGTTTCCCTTGCGCATGCCATCATCTCCATGCTTGTTCTTGCTCCAATGTTCATCCTTCTCCAAGCTAGGCCCTTCATTTGTAAGCAAAACAAATGTATCCAATTTAGGCAGCATCATATTCTCATGAACATTAGAATCATTACCAAGAAATGAAAGTACCTGGTAATTTAGTTGGCGTGCACGAGCTCTAGTAATTGGTCCAGTATGTATAGCAGCAGGGGCTGTGGGTGTAACAATTGTATTGATGTCCTCATCATCCTCCCCTTCTTGAAATGAAGTCGTCCTCGACGGAAGTTCATCTTCCTCACCCAAATAAGGCTTCAAATCTGCAATGTTAAAAGTGGGACTAACCCCAAAATCTGCAGGCAGCTCTAGTTTATATGCATTATCATTTATTTTCTCTAACACCTTAAAGGGACCATCAGCACGTGGCATTAACTTTGATTTGCGCAAATCAGGAAATCTATCCTTACGCAAATGTAACCAAACAAGATCTCCAGGTGCAAACACAACATGTTTTCTACCCTTATCTCCAGCAAGTTTATATTTAGCATTCATGCGCTCAATGTTTTCCTTAGTTAACTCATGCATTTTTAAAATCAATTCAGCACGTTGTTTAGCATCAAAATTAACCTTCTCCGAAGATGGAAGAGGCAACAAATCAATAGGTGCACAAGGTAGGAAACCATACACAACTTCAAAAGGGCACATCTTAGTAGTAGAATGCAATGAACGATTATAAGCAAATTCAATATGAGGCAAGCATACCTCCCACATTTTCTTATTATTCTTCAAAACAGCCCTAAGCATAGTAGACAACGTTCTATTGACTACTTCAGTTTGTCCATCAGTTTGGGGGTGACAAGTAGTACTAAAAAGCAGTTTAGTCCCCAACTTAGCCCATAAACATCTCCAAAAGTGGCTAAGAAATTTAGTATCACGATCTGAAACAATAGTATTTGGCACACCATGCAAGCGAATAATTTCACGAAAGAACAAATCAGCAACATTAACAGCATCATCGCTTTTATGACATGGTATAAAGTGTGCCATTTTCGAGAATCTATCCACGACAACAAATATGCTATCCCTCCCCTTCTTTGTTCGAGGTAAACCTAAAACAAAGTCCATAGATATATCCTCCCAAGGAACACTAGGTACAGGCAAAGGCATATATAAACCATGAGGATTGAGTCGTGACTTAGCTTTTTGACATGTAGTGCAGCGAGCAATAAAACGCTCAACATCCCGTGATGAGGACATCAATACAATTGTTACACCCACAACCCCTGCTGCTATACATACTGGACCAATTACTAGAGCTCGTGCACGCCAACTAAATTACCAGGTACTTTCATTTCTTGGTAATGATTCTAATGTTCATGAGAATATGATGCTGCCTAAATTGGATACATTTGTTTTGCTTACAAATGAAGGGCCTAGCTTGGAGAAGGATGAACATTGGAGCAAGAACAAGCATGGAGATGATGGCATGCGCAAGGGAAACAAGAACGGAGTTACAAGTGATGATTTCAGGACTTTGAAGCCACCATAATGAGTGCATGAAGCCTTGGACGAAATATACAAGATGCCACTTCATAAATTTCGTCCCGAGGCTATTTTAGGTGCTGCGTCACCTTATTATTGGGCCAGGCCCATGTAATTTCGAAATACATAAGTATAGGCTATTTTTAGAGTCCGTATGTGTGGGGAAACAAGAGATAGGGTTGATTTCGGACCCCTCCACCAAGGGCCACGAAATTCCCCCCCTCTTCCTCCATATATACAGCCCTTAGGGCATCGTTTAGACTTTGGGGTTTTGTTTAGATTAAAAGTTCGCCATAGCTGCAACTTCGCGTACTTCGTTTGTGTTCAACGACCAGACAAAGGCGTCACAGAACCCCACCTTGATCAATAAAGCTTTCATCTTATATTCGCAATATCCAGATTGCAATCTTAGTTTCTTGCTTGTTCTTTGTTTGCTCGCAGGAAACAGACCCTCATGGTCAGGTTGATCGTGCTCCGGCGTGGTCAATAACCTCTCGGAGTTGGTTTAGCGATTGCTAAGGCGCGACGTCCTTGCACGTTCGTAGTCGGATCGTCAAAGTCGACTTCCACCAAAGCGAAATCCACCATCTCATCGAAAGACGGGACACCTCCGCCTCTATCAGTTTGCGGTGAGAAAGAACAACAGAAATGGGTAGCCAGATCAAGGTGTGTGCGATATACGGCATATAGATCGCTCTGATGAACCATTTGTGATGATCGAGGTGAACACAAACAATTCTGCATAACAAGATGTGTGTGATACCTGAAAAACAAGTCAGTAATCAGAATTGTGTGGGATCATTATAGACAGCCCATACGGTTTTTTTTTGTGAATTGTGTGCTCGTTAGGGCACACAGTTCAACAAACCAACTTGTGGCCGATAATGTAGAAGATCTCTGTCGAATATGTATTACTAACTATCTGCGATGAGATTGACAAGATAAACAGAGATAACAAATTAATATGACCGAACAGAAATAGAGATATATATAGTCTGCTTAATTTAGTCCTTCTTCTTGTTGTTGTTGTTGTTGTTGGATGGCCCCGTGACATCGTCTTGGCGAGGATGCTTCTTGCCACTGACCATTGGCTTTTCATCGCCGTTGCCGTTGTCATCGTCTTTGTTGTCATTGTCCTCCTCCTCGTTCGACCATTCCTCCTCATCATCATCGTCGTCCTCTTCTTCGTCCTTCGACGACTCCTCATCCATCTGGTTGTCGTCTGATGACTCCGGAGGTGGCTTCCCTTCCATGATATGGATATAATCAAGGTTTGGGATCGACGCCAGACTCATGGAAGATGAGCGGGATGATTCCGATGTTGACCTATCATCGGGCGCCAGACTGTTGGCCGAACTGTTGTCCTCGCTGTCGCTCAACATGGTTGCAGAGAGTGTGCCAGTGTGTAGCACGGCCTGCCAGGGACGATGAAGATGGTGGACACTTAAGTGGGGTATGCAGAAAAGAGGAAATGCCAATCGAAGCGGGGGTTGGCGTATTATCTAATCGCTGATATAATCAACCGCAATTATTTGTACCCAGTCGCTCCAAATTCCTGGGGTTGTGCAGGACTCCTATTAACTGGTTTCTTTTTTCAGGACAAAAACAAGGAACGAGTTTCGGGATTATGCACCAGTACCGGTACGAACGGAGTAGGACAGTTGGCAAGTAATACATTGACCTCTTCTTATTGATAAATCCAGTAATAATCAAACTACAAAGGAAAAGAAAAAAGACAAAGGAAAATATCTGCAGAATCTTGATGTAACATCAATGACATAGGACCTAGATGTGCATTACTTAGAGCACATCTAGATGTGCTTAAGCAATACTGTCAAACAAAACCCCTAATCATCATTGCAAACAGCGCATAGAACATGGCTAATGCAACAACCACAACTACACATGCTAGTTCCTTCTTGCCTCTTGCTTTCATTTGTTGCCTGTGATTGATTCTTTCTTGCTTCATCGTACTGGTTGTACATTCCAGATCAGCCAGTTTCTTCTTTAGCTTTACGTTATCTTCTGCGAGCTTGGTGATAACACTCCGAGCCCTGCCATGCCATTCTTCATCCAGCTAGTCATGCTCTGGATCCGGCGGCAGATCGCTTTCCCGGGGGGTCATTCAGGACGGGTTCAGCAAGGAGCTACTTTGGACATGCTAAAAAAGATCGGGATAGATTGGAACCTGAGAGGACAATTCAGATCCGTAGTACACCTGCCTTCTAATGACCTTAGGCAAGTGGTCGGCGACGACCACCGTCATGGCGGCGATACGAGTAGGAGCAGCCACACCGAAACCATCAGCACCACTCGTCCGCATTCCCCCAATGTCAGTGCCACACGAGGGAATATGGAGGCTATGTAGGGATTTGGGGGAAATGGGGAAACTGTGGGGATAAGCTAATGGTCGGGAACTACTTATGGCACTATATGGTGTATACGGCACACTGTTTATACATGTCGTTTGTGTTAGGTATTACTACATCCCACGCGATTTCTGCACCAAACTCTGTGAGAAGACAATGTAGGTGGGACATGGTTTCCGTTACATAACCGTATGTGATGTACTACCCTGTACATATAATTGAGTTACATTGATACCGTGTAAACAGCCGCTCTGCGAGTATCCCTGAAAAATAGTCTCTCTGCATATAGAGATGGCGACGGCGGCCTAGGCAGCGGCTACCGGAGAAGAGGTCAATCCTCGGTCGGTGGGTGGTGGCGTCATCATAGGAGGTCAATCCTTGGTCTGCAGCGGGAGATAGGAGGAGCTCAACCATCGGGGTCGGCTACGGCGTGATTCGAGCACATCCATCACGGTGGATGGCGGGATAGTGGAGGTTGAACTGCACGCTACAGCCACACTAAGCTTTGCTCCTGGACCCTGCTGTCTCGGCATGCCGCCGCATAGCGCTTCACTGTCTGCTAGGTGGAGGTCGATGTGCAGCTAATTAATTAAGGTATTCTTTTCATGAGTGGCTTAATTAAGGTATTCATTTCCTAAAGGTAGTGTTGTACTAGTACACTGCGTGTAAATTAACTGGCCATTAATTCTTGTCATTGCACGTCTGGATAACCCTCAGTAATTACGAAAATAAAACCTTGTGAATTGCATCTTTGGGCAGCAGTTAATCCATGTATTAATGTTGTTGTTTTGTTTTAATTACCATTCGTGTGGTGCAGATGGAACGATCTCGATGGATGAAGGATCAAACAACCGCAGGTTTTATCAGTGGCGTGACAGAGTTCATGAATTTGGCTGAAAGTACAAAGAGGAGAATTGGTGATGTGGATTACATCCTGCGTCCATGTACTGATTGTGCCAATACATAGTCACATCAAGTTGCAGATGTCCAGTGGCACATAGTCTCTCAGGGATTCATGGATGGATATACACGTTGGACCAGACACGGTGAAGAGGAGGTCATGGATGAAGATACCCAGGGCTGCGAGATGCCAAACCCTGATCAATGTCACATGGATGTTGAATCTAACATCGGGGCAGAGGCATCAAGCTACCAATGGAACACCAGAAAGCCGAAACGCCCACTGGAAAACCAAGAGGTCGACATAGATGACGATGATCTTGATATGCCAGATTTTGCTGTTATGATTGCAAATTTCGAGGGCCCAAAAAAAGGATATGATTGAGTACAAGGATCTGCCAACCATTGATGCGGACTCCAAGAAAGAATTGTATCCAGGTTGCAAAAAGAAATATTCCAGGTTGAGTGCCACCCTGGCGCTTCTTAGATTTAAAGCAGCAAACGGTCTATCAAACAAGGGCTTCATAGAGATGTTAGGTCTTTTCAAAGAAATTCTTCCAGAAGATAATGTGCTCCCCACAAGCACGAATGAAGCGAAGAAAATTGTTTGCCCATTGGGACTTGAAGTACAAAAGATACACGCTTGTGTGAATGATTGTATATTGTACCGTGGTGAGTACAAAGATTTGCGTGCATGTCCCATATGCAAGCATGCACGATACAAGTGCAGGAGAGCAAAGGACAAGTACAAATTGGACGACGAGATCAAGATAGGAATCCCGTTCAAGGTTGTTTGGTACTTGCCTTTAATTCCAAGGTTGAGGCGTTTATTTGAAAACCCTAGAGAGGTAAAGAGGTTGTGGTGGCATCATGATGAGCAAATTGCGGATAAGTATATGAGGCACCCGAAAGATGGGGCTCAATGGGAATTAATCGACAACAAGTTTGAAGACTTTGCCAAGGATCCTAGAAGTATAAGGCTCGGGAAGTGTACTGACAGGATGAATCCTTTTGATGATATGAGCACCAATCACAGCACATGGCCGGTGCTTCTGTGCATATATAACCTAGCTCCTTGGTTGTGTATGAAGAAAAAATACATTATGATGTCAATGATCATCCAAGGCTCGAAGCAACCTAGTAATGACATCAACATTTCCTTTCAACTACTGGTAGAAGAACTTCTAACAGTGTGGATAGATGCGCCTGTTGTAAAATGTTATGATGCTTACAAAAAGGAGATTTTCGATCTACATGTGATGCTGGTGCACACCATTCAAGATATGACGACATTAGGCAACACATCGGGGAAGAAAACAAAGGGAGATATAGGGTGTGTCACATGCATGGATAGGACAGCTAGCAGAAGACTTCCCAACTCGCACAAAACTGTGTATTTGCATCATTGTAGGTTCTTACGGAAAAATCACCCATGCCGAAAGATGAAAGTTGAATTTGATGGTATGGTAGAGGTAGGTGTGGGACCAAGACCCTATGATGGGGAGGTGGTCCACAACATGGCTAAACAAATTAATGTTGTGCTTGGCAAGAACCACCCTTTGATGGTGAAACAAACACCCAAAGGTCAAGTGTTTAAGAAGAAATTGGTGTTCTAGAAATTACCTTACTGGGAAATTCTACGTGTATGTCACTGCATCAATGTCATGCCCGTAGAGAAGAACGTATGTGAAAGCATCCTTGGTACTCTGCTCAAGATTAAATGTAAAAGAAAGGATGGTGGAGGTTCATGGCTCGATATGCTTGCTGATCAATCAAAACGCAAGAGTGAAGCAGAAGATGATGACAAATTCATCAAAGCTCGCCAGAGTTATAATTTTAGTACGAAAGAAGTAGCACAGTTCTTCACCTATTTGTTGTCAGTTAATACACCCTCTTCCTACTCCGCAAACATCAGAAGTCTCGTGGATGTGAGCTCAGGTAAAATGAAGTTGGAACACATTAAGTCGCGTGATTGCCACGTAATGTTGACACAAATCCTCCCGGTGGCCATCAGGAATCTGATGGACAAATATATAAGGAACACACTCATTGAGCTCTATGATTTATTCAACCAACTATGGCAAGAAGTTGTAGATCCTAAAGAGTTGGATCATATGCAAGATGATATTGCAAGAATATTGTCCACCCTAGAGATGCTTTTCCCAGTGTCATTCTTTGATGTCATGGTCCATCTCACTATGCACCTTGTCGATGAGATAAAGTATTGTGGTCCTGTGTTTCTTCGCAACATGTATCCCTTCAAGCGGTTCATGGGAATACTGAAGCGCTTTTTTCAGAACCGAAACCATCCAGAGGCAAGCATCCTACAAGATTATACCATGGAGGAGGTGGTTGAGTTTTGCACTGAATACATGAAACAAATACCTATAGGTTTGCCCCTCTCTCGCCACGAGCGAAGGCTGAAAGGTAAGCCAGTCCTTGCTGGCATGCAAATGGCTACACCCAGAGAATTGGCAGAGAAAGCCCATTTGATGGTACTGCTTAACAGCCCAGTTCTCAGTGCTTATGCCGAAGAACACTTGGCGGAGATACGCAAAAGCTTCTTACCAATGGTGCCTTCATCAGATGTGGAGATGAGGGAGCACACTAAGAACCACACTGAATGGCTAAAGAATCATTTGGCACAAGGATCCACCATTGACATTGCTACGTGGTTGGCACAAAAGCCATCACCTATGGTGTTGATGTACCAAGCATATGACATAAATGGATACATGTTCTACACTGAGGAACGTGACCAGAAGACCTCATATCAGAACAACGTTGTTTGAATAGAATGCGTGACTGTAGATGAAGCTGGTAAAAGGGTATACTATGGAACCATCAAAGAGATTTGGGAGCTTGACTATGTGAAAGTTAAGGTGGCATTATCCAGGTGCGCATGGATCCCTCTTGGTCATGTAAAGGTTGATGATTATAGGAAGACATGTGTTAGCAGGACAACGATGGCATATCACGCGGACCCGTTCATTCTTGCCAGCGATGCTACCCAGATTTTCTTTGCGGAAGATCCCTTGCATAAGAACTGCCATGTAGTGATGCATGGGAAGAGGAGGGTACTGGGTGTCAAGGATGTTGCCGATGAGGACGAGTACGATGAATTTGCTGAGTTGCCAGCCAATGGATCATGCACCCGTGTAACAGAGCAGCGTAAAATCATCAAAAAAACCAAGTTCATTCGGGGTCAACGTAATGATCCAAATTCCCCCATGTACATGGGAATTAAGCCGTAAGACTAGTCTTTATGCCTACCCTGCAACTTAATTCGTCCAATTTAGAACTGTCGTGTGTACTGAATTTGTGAGTTATGCCCGGTTTTCTGTTGATGTAAAAACTGTTAATATGTTGACCTTGATATGCGGTCACCTCAGGCAATGAATATGAACTGTTTTTTGTTATTATTATTATTATTAAATCATAGAGGTAGCACAATCAATTGATCTCACTATAGTATGTGTGAAAAAATATATGCAATCTGGTTTGTGAATAGCACATGGTTCATTGATGAAAGCCGTGCGCCGACCAAACCCTGCCCGCGATCTGAGTTGTGCTTTCTGATTGGCAAGAACCCAAACCCCATGAATCGTACGTCTGCACCATAGTGAGATCAATTGATTCAACGGTGATCCTCATCCCTTTCGACATCACATGCAATTCTGGTTCATGTAAATGTTTTCAAATTGCACACGGTTCACTCACGAAAGTCGTGTGCCTACCAAACCGTGGTCGATGCCCCCTGCCATGCACGCGATCTGAGTCATGCGTTCTGATTGGCCAGAACCCAAACCCCACGGATCGTACATTTGCACCGTTGGACGCTCCTTGATCGAACGACGACCCTCATCCCTTTCGACGGCACATGCAGTTCCAGTTGTAATTTTATTTTTATGCACAAATGCACGTTAAACTCAAAAAAATGTCTTACATATAGCTATACCTGAAATACGCCAGAAAATCAAACCCGTGGTATAATGGTGATTGCGTACCGTGGAAATTTTTATGAGGCCAAACGATGAAGTCACTAGCCACTAGAGTTTGAATTGACACGTCTCCTTTTGGAAACCATGATCCTTCATGTGAGATGCTCCGGTTTGGAAGGAGCAATCAAAAAAACTTGTGCCAAACTTTACCAAAAAAATCACGGGGTCGTGAGAGCGCGCCATGGGCACACATCGATTTTGATGATGTCCGGACTTCATCTAAATTTCCTGTGATTAAAATACCAACTAGGCCTACGCCAGTGGCCGCACCTCATGGCCAAAATGTTTGAAACTTCTCCCCGCTTCTCGGAAAATGGATGAAAACTCGCAAAGCGACGCACAAATGATTTGTACACCTTATTTACTAGGCTGATCGTAATGGGAGTATCATAACTAGTATCATGCATGCCAACTAGGCAATTTTGATGTGCTGTCATAGAATTAAATGAAGAAAGAGAGGGTTAAGTATCATATCATGATACCATATCATAATAAATGATATGCTACTATGTGTCAGGTGCATGACAATAAATAAAATACTACATGATACTAACTTATGATACTATGCACGCATTACGGAGGTAGTATATCATATACTAGTATCATATGCATGATACTAGTATATGATACTCTCCATTAGGCTGCTTCCAATGCATTGGTGCTTACATGAGGTGCTAAGCATATTAAATACTTTAGCAACTAAAGACCCTAATGCATAGGTGCTTAACTTGTTGGTGCTAAGTATCCTTCATTTAATGATTTTGCAACTAAAGTTCATCATGCATTGGTGGGATTCTTCCATTTAAGTGTTTTGCCTAGGTTCTCGCGCTTGGCATTTGTTTCTTCCTGAGGTCACCACACTCATCTCTCTCCTCTTAATTACCTTGCCACATCATATTTTTTTGCCTACATGGCAGCCTTAGCACCTGTACTACAAGGTGGAGCATTGGGAGGGGCCTTAGACTAGTCACAATGGGTATAGTAACTTAGACTAGTAACATGCATATGTTACTAGTCTATGTTACTACCTCTATAGTGGGGACTAACATATGTGTGGTGTCATGCAACACTTCATTTATTAGGTTGTAGACTCATCTTGTCTTGGTATGCGTGATGTTATAGTAACTAGCTATGTTACCACATGACTCTCTTTCCTCATTAATTACTTACCACATCATCGGTTTTTCCTAGAGATGTGTGATGTTACCACCCACTGGTACGCGTTGGTGCTATACAAACGGTTTTTAACCCCTTCCTGCGATGGCATTTGGAACCGTCGCCTAGTGAGTGACGGTGATAGGGGGTCCTTCCCACACGACCCAGAAACCATCGGGTATCACTACAAAAAAATACACTTCCGTGATGATACATGTTTGTCATAGTAGCTCACGTTTTCTGTCATGCATGTACATCCATGACAATTTTATGATAGAATCAAGATAGTCCTATGCTGTCGTAGAAGTGTTCCATGACATTACCAAAATTATCATCACGGAAGTGTCCACTTCCATGACGATAAATCGCGCGTCACAGAAGTGCTTTCGTCAAGGGTGACCGACACGTGGCATCCATTGTAATGGAACGTCGTTAAGCTATCGGGTCCGGCTTTGGATCCGATAACCCATTAACAGCCCCAACCAATGGGGATTTTCCATGTGTAAAATCATCATTGGCTGGAGGAAACACGTGTCGGCTCACCGTTGGGACAGATGCCATCCACTCATTGGACCCAAAGCACCTATGATACGTCGACACGTGGCACGGCCCAACAAAGGCCCATTCCTGTGAAAAGGCCAGCCCGTTTGACTTGGTCAAAAGGTGGCGGGCCGGCCCATGGCAAGCCTGTTAACGGCATGTTCGCATATAGCCCATTTACAGCCCGCTAACCCAGGGCCCATTTACGGCCTATCCAAATTAGGCCCAGTATCGTCATCTGGGCCGTCCAATATAATTCCAGCCCATTTTAACTTCCGGCCCATGTATGGCCCATGACGTCTTTCGGCCCATATGAGGTCCTTAGTAACTCTCGGCCCATTAACGACCTGTGGTAAAACTGGCCTGTAATGAATAGTGTATCACTTTATACCCATTAATGGCACGTGGTGAAACTGGCCCGTGATGAATAGTGTATCACTTTATACCCATTAACGGCCCATTATTCCGTTGGGCCGTTTCCAGCCCATGTTATCTTTCGGCCTTCTTAGGGCCCATTTATTCTTGGGCTCATTTCCAGCATTCGTTTACTTATGGCCCATTACTATCATTTTTTGCTTGTGAGCCAAATTCAGCCCGTGGTTACAGTCGGCCCGTTTGTGGCTCGTTAATACATTGGGTCATTTTCATAGCGTCATCAAATACGACCGATTAACGACGGCTCGTTATGGTCGGCCCATGAACGGACGATTTCAACTCTAGCCCATTTTACGACCATAATGTGGTCTGTTATTGGCCCATGTTTGGCCAACCGATCATACGGCCCGTAGAAGGCCCATTGATGATACAGCCCGTAGAAGGCCCATTGTGTCTACGGCCCGTATAAGGCCCATTATTTCTACGCCGCAGAAGGCCCATTATTTCTACGGCCCTTAGAAGGCGCGTTGTTTCTACGGCTCGTAGGAGGCCCATGTTAACTACAGTAAATATTTAGCCCATGGTTATTGTGGCCTAGTTTTAAAAAATAGTTAGCAAACCGCGGAAAAAGAACTACACTGACTACAAGAAAACAAATAAACAAGACAATAAGTAAATAAATAAGCAAGCAACTTACGCTAGGCTATCACGGCTATTACACAAATTACATCCACTGGGCATCAAAGTTCACCGCCAGTGCAAATATAGGGAACAAAGCAGCATATAAACGCCGCAGCAAAACAAGTCCAGAACTGAAACCACTTCAGAAGAGCTCAAGAAACAATATCCTGGGTACCCATAATGCTGGCAAGATGCTTAGCAAGCTTATTAACTTTCTCTTGTTTGGCGTTTAAATCCTCCAGCACTTGCTGTTGCACCAGAAAGTAAGCATCTGAATTCTGCAGGGACTTCCTCAATCCTTCGGCTTCCTGTCGCATAACATCTGATCGATGTCTTTCAACTTGAAGTTGAGACTCAAGAAGCCGAACTGATTCAGGCAGCGAGTTCGAAGAGCTGGTGCCAGCAGTAGTAGCCAGTAACTCGGACACTACATCAAGACAGGACTTTGGGGTTGTCTCGGTGTCTTCAATATAGTTTTTATCAGGTTTCTTGGAGACCAACAGGGATGTCTCACTATCATGAACCTTATCTGCATTACTTCCTTTACCATTGCATAATAGGGTACTCTTCTCCAATATTTTATCTGTGTTCTAAAAGAGAAGCAAACAAACACATCACAGGTTTACAATGTAGTATATGAAACTCATTTTTGTAAACTAGTTCAGTAGTAAGGTGGACAGGATAACAGCATGAAACAAACATATATCTATGTAGTATGGTCACTGTATGGTCTATATCATTCTAGTTTATGTTGCCAAATCAAGATAGATACAGTTCGAATCATATCTATTTAAGACAAATCATCATAGACAGAATATAAGTGTGGGAAACTACACAGCAATAACAACACTTGTAATGTGCATGGCATGAGAACATAACTGTTTATTCAATTGAAACTGAAATCAACATAGAGCAAGTTACAACAGCAAACACGTTAAAGAAACAAGTTTAAAACATACCTGTTGCACCATTGGAGTTTCAATTGCATCCTTCAAATTTGAAATTAGTTGGTATGAGTAAATACAGTGATGCAAGAGCAAACTAGTATGAACATAGCTACGGAACCTGACCTGAGAACAATTCTTCTTCTGCTTTAAGCGTTGACTTGGGGTTCGGAGTGGTGGTCCTCGTGCTTTGGGCACTGCAGTTGCCTTACTAACTGCTCATGTTTGGGTGCTCTATGGTGGAGACGGTGCTGTGTCAACGGGAACTGGGTTACTATCTACTGGGGTTGGGGTTAGAAGGGTGTAGCCAGTTCTCTGTCCAACTGTGTAGGGGTACAATCTGCGTGAGTCTGGGTTATGTGTGGTGGGGCTGGTTCTTGGGCAAGTACAACCATGGTTCTATCTCCATCGACAGATAGCACGATCTTTTCTGAAGACTGTGTTTTTACTCCCACAGATACTGCCATCAACCCCTCCAACTGAAATGGCTGATAAACAAGAAAAGTAATTGAATGTACAAACATGATAGAGGCGGAGGTGTCCCGTCTTTCGATGAGATGATGGATTTCACTTTGGTGGAAGTCGACTTTGACGATCCGACTACGAACGTGCGAGGACGTCGCGCCTTAGCAATCGCTAAACCAACTCCGAGAGGTTATTGACCACGCCGGAGCACGATCAACCTGACCACGAGGGTCTGTTTCCTGCGAGCAAACGAAGAACAAGCAAGAAACTGAGATTGCAATCTGGATTTGCGAATATAAGATGAAAGCTTTATTGATCAAGGTGGGGTTCTGTGACGCCTTTGTCTGGTCGTTGAACACAAACGAAGTACGCGAAGTTGCAGCTATGGCGAACTTTTAATCTAAACAAAACCCAAAGTCTAAACGATGCCCTAAGGGCTGTATATATGGAGGAAGAGGGGGGAATTTCGTGGCCCTTGGTGGAGGGGTCCGAAATCAACCATATCTCTTGTTTCCCCACACATACGGACTCTAAAAATAGCCTATACTTATGTATTTCGAAATTACATGGGCCTGGCCCAATAATAAGGTGATGCAGCACCTAAAATAGCCTCGGGACGAAATTTATGAAGTGGCATCTTGTATATTTCGTCCAAGGCTTCATGCACCCATTATGGTGGCTTCAAAGTCCTGAAATCATCACTTGTAACTCCGTTCTTGTTCCCCTTGCGCATGCCATCATCTCCATGCTTGTTCTTGCTCCAATGTTCATCCTTCTCCAAGCTAGGCCCTTCATTTGTAAGCAAAACAAATGTATCCAATTTAGGCAACATCATATTCTCATGAACATTAAAATCATTACCAAGAAACGAAAGTACCTGGTAATTTAGTTGGCGTGCACGAGCTCTAGTAATTGGTCCAGTATGTATAGCAGCAGGGGCTGTGGGTGTAACAATTGTATTGATGTCCTCATCATCCTCCCCTTCTTGAAATGAAGTCGTCCTCGACGGAAGTTCATCTTCCTCACCCAAATAAGGCTTCAAATCTGCAATGTTAAAAGTGGGACTAACCCCAAAATCTACAGGCAGCTCAAGTTTATATGCATTATCATTTATTTTCTCTAACACCTTAAAGGGACCATCAGCACGTGGCATTAACTTTGATTTGCGCAAATCAGGAAATCTATCCTTACGCAAATGTAACCAAACAAGATCTCCAGGTGCAAACACAACATGTTTTCTACCCTTATCTCTAGCAAGTTTATATTTAGCATTCATGCGCTCAATGTTTTCCTTAGTTAACTCATGCATTTTTAAAATCAATTCAGCACGTTGTTTAGCATCAAAATTAACCTTCTCCGAAGATGGAAGAGGCAACAAATCAATAGGTGCACGAGGTAGGAAACCATACACAACTTCAAAAGGGCACATCTTAGTAGTAGAATGCAATGAACGATTATAAGCAAATTCAATATGAGGCAAGCATTCCTCCCACATTTTCTTATTATTCTTCAAAACAGCCGTAAGCATAGTAGACAACGTTCTATTGACTACTTCAGTTTGTTCATCAGTTTGGGGGTGACAAGTAGTACTAAAAAGCAGTTTAGTCCCCACCTTAGCCCATAAACATCTCCAAAAGTGGCTAAGAAATTTAGTATCACGATCTGAAACAATAGTATTTGGCACACCATGCAAGCGAATAATTTCACGAAAGAACAAATCAGCAACATTAACAGCATCATCGCTTTTATGACATGGTATAAAGTGTGCCATTTTCGAGAATCTATCCACGACAACAAATATGCTATCCCTCCCCTTCTTTGTTCGAGGTAAACCTAAAACAAAGTCCATAGATATATCCTCCCAAGGAACACTAGGTACAGGTAACGGCATATATAAACCATGAGGATTGAGTCGTGACTTAGCTTTTTGACATGTAGTGCAGCGAGCAATAAAACGCTCAACATCCCGTCTCATCTTTGGCCAAAAGAAATGTGTAGCAAGTACGTCCTCCGTCTTCTTCACGCCAAAGTGTCCCATTAATCCTCCTCCCTGCGCCTCTTGCAACAACAAAAGACGAACGGAGCTAGCTGGAATGCATAGCTTGTTAGCACGAAACACAAATCCATCATTAACGACGAACTTGTTCCACATTCTTCCTTCTTTACAATTCTGCATTACATCTTTAAAATCAGCATCATGGACATATTGATCTTTGATGGTCTCCAAACCAAATATTTTGAAGTCAAGTTGTGAAAGCATAGTATAGCGACGAGACAATGCATCAGCAATAACATTTTCTTTTCCCTTCTTGTGTTTAATGACATAAGGGAAAGTCTCAATGAATTCAACCCATTTAGCATGTCTACGATTCAGTTTAGCTTGACTTTTAATATGTTTCAAAGATTCATGATCAGAATGTATAACAAATTCTTTGGGCCATAAATAATGTTGCCATGTTTCTAAAGTCCGAACAAGAGCATATAATTCTTTATCATAAGTAGAATAATTCAGACTAGGCCCACTCAATTTTTCAGAAAAGTATGCAACAGGTTTGCCATCTTGTAATAACACACCTCCTAATCCAATTCCACTAGCATCACATTCAAGCTCAAAAGTCTTATTAAAATCAGGAAGTTGGAGTAAAGGAACATGTGTCAACTTATCTTTCAATACCATGAAGGCTTCTTCCTGTGCGGTACCCCAAAGAAAAGGCACATCTTTCTTTGTAAGCTCATTGAGAGGTGCAGCAATGGTGCTGAAATCTCTCACAAAACGCCTATAGAATCCAGCGTGGCCAAGAAAACTCCTCACTTGTGTGACCGTTTTGGGCTGCGGCCAACTCTCAATAGCTTCAATCTTGGCTTTATCAACTTCAATTCCCTGTGGAGTAACAACATAGCCAAGAAAAGATACTCGGTCGGTGCAAAAGGTGCACTTCCCAAGGTTACCGAACAAACGTGCATCACGTAGAGCAATAAAAACAGCACGTAAATGTTCCAAATGTTCTTCCAAAGATCTGCTATAAATCAATATGTCATCAAAGTAAACTACCACAAATCGTCCAATGAAAGCACGTAAAACTTCGTTCATTAATCTCATGAAAGTACTAGGTGCATTAGTTAACCCAAAAGGCATGACTAACCACTCATATAATCCAAACTTAGTTTTAAATGTTGTTTTCCATTCATCTCCCAATTTCATACGAATTTGATGGTAGCCACTACGCAAATCAACTTTGGAGAATATTGTAGAGCCACTCAATTCATCAAGCATATCATCTAGCCTAGGAATAGGATGACGATAACGAATAGTAATATTATTAATGCCTCTACAATCAACACACATACGTGATGTACCATCCTTTTTCGGCACTAGAATAATCGGAACAGCACAAGGACTAAGGGATTCGCGTATATAACCTTTGTCGAGAAGCTCTTGTACTTGACGCATAATCTCCTTCGTCTCCTCTGGATTGGTACGGTATGGTGCACGGTTTGGCAGTGAAGCACCGGGAATTAAGTCAATCTGATGCTCAATCCCTCGAATAGGCGGTAATCCCGGTGGCACGTCTTGTGGAAAAACGTCAGCGAACTCCTGCAAAATGTTATTGACAGCAGGAGGCAAAGAGGAACGCACGTCCTCGAATGAAAATAATGCCTCTTTGCACATAAAAGCATAGCAAACAGATTTGCTGAAATCTAGCTCATCAATATCAGATTTGGTGGCAAATAAACATGCACTTTTCAATTTAATTTCAGAAGCAACACCAGATGGTTTATTATTAGGCTTCATTTGTTGCTCAAATTCTTTTGCCACAATCTGATTTTCACTCTTATTCTTCTCCTGTTTTGCTTTATTAGCTCTATTAATATCATCTTTCAAAATGGAATCAGGAGTCATAGGAAGCAAAGTAATATTTTTATCCTTATGAACAAGAGTATAGTGATTGTTTCTACCATGGTGTACAGAATTTTTATCAAATTGCCATGGTCTACCAAGTAATAAGGAACATGCTTGCATAGGTACCACATCACAATCAACATAATCAGCATATGTAGAGATACTAAAAATGCACACGAACAGTACGTGTTACCTTAACCTTGCCGCTGTTGTTGAACCATTGGATGTAGTAAGGATGTGGATGTGGTCTTGTGGTGAGAGAAAGCTTCTCCACCATCTCCATGCTAGCCAAGTTGTTGCAGCTCCCTCCGTCTATGATGACGCGCACAGAACAATCCTTCACAACTCCCTTGGTATGGAACAAATTGTGCCTCTGATTTTGCTCAGCTTGTGTGACCTGCACACTCAAAACACGTTGAGCAACTAAACATTCATACCTGTCAGCGTCTTCAGGAGCCATGTATTGCGTCTCATGATCAGAATCATCTCCACCATGTTCTTCACGTGTAATAAGAGCCAAAGTCTCCTCATCATAGGCACTAGCGGACTCATATCCACCATCCGCGGTAGCAATCATCACACGCGGAGATTTGCATTCCCTCGCATAATGACCTCCTCCCTTACAACGACGACAAATAATATCACTTGTGTGCCCTGTTGATGCCATGGAAGAAGAAGAACGCTGTGCAGGCCCCGCAGGTGCGCTCTTGGCAGATAATGGTGGTTGTGCCTGTTTTCTTGTATCACGGCTGGAGGTGGCACCGGATGGAGGTGCTGGTGCAGTTGAAGTAGAAGATGCACGTGGTGTCCATGATGAAGGTCGGCCTGCAGAAAAGTTAGTTCGCCCCAATGCTTGTCGATCCTGCACTTCACGTTCAGCTTTACAAGCAAGATGGAATAAACGAGTGATATTAGTATACTCCTTATAGTCTAAAATGGTCTGAATCTCTCTATTTAATCCACCCAGAAAATGTGCAAGCATAGCTTCATTCTCCTCAACAATACCACATCTAATCATGCCAGTTTGTAATTCCTGATAATATTCTTCTACAGAATTTTTCCCTTGTCTTAAACGCTGCAATTTTTGAAGCAATTCACGTTGATAATATGGTGGAACCCAACGCGTACGCATAGCAGTTTTCAAAGCAGCCCAAGTAGTTGGAATAGGATATAATCTACAATGTTCAGACCACCATACACATGCAAAACTAGTGAAAGCACAAACAGCAGCAGCAACTCGTCTCTCCTCAGGATATTGTAAACATGTAAATCGTTGTTCAGTTTCTAACTCCCAAGTAAGATATATATCAGGAACATATCTACCCTCAAATGGTGGAATATTCAATTTCAGTTTAGGAATATGGACATCATCGCGTACCTGAGGTGGTGGTGCAGGCCTACCATGACGAATATATACCTGAGGTCGACCTGCTGGTGGTGGTGCTGGTGGCTGCTTGTAGATCTGATTTTGATCAACCTCATCCTCATAATCACCCGCATACTCATCATCCTCCTGGGTACCAGCAGGAGCAGTAGCAGGAGCCAAAGAAGCACCAACAGCAGTAGCAGCGGCACCAGAAGTTTGTCCTGGCTCAATAGGAACACGCTGTGCTCGTCCATACTGATTCGGAAGGGGGCGTAGTTGTTGTTGTTGCAGAGGTGCGACAGGTGCAGCCGGTGGTGGAAGACGCGCAAGCAGTTCATTAAATCTGTTATCGAGCTTTGTTTCGAACGTCTTCTCAAGGCCAGTGATCTTCTCCATGGCCTCTTCAAAATTGTTCAGCACATCTTGTACCTGTTCAGTCATCATTTGCTGAAACTTATCATGAAGCTCCTTGTTCGATAAGTTCTCCCAGTCAATCTCGTCGGCTTGTGATCCTGGCATGGTTAGCAGCAATAGAAACACACAAGAATATGATCCTACAGACTACTAAGAAGTGGTGGTGGTGTATCACAAATCCGTCAAGCAAATCTCAAATTCTTACCAGTTCTTACCCAGCAGCAGGCGGTGATCGGCAACCGTTGTAGTCAAAAAACTCTCAAAGCTTGGATAGAGCGATTACCAGGGAGAGTCGAACACACGACGTAGATGTATGTGGAGCTGGGAAGGCTTATAGTATGGTAGCAAAAAGGGTCAGCAATAATCAATTCAGAGATACAAAGTTGAATAAACGCTCAACGACGGTATTGTGCTGGTCCTAGGCTAGACTGTGCTAGAGACGCGAGCCTAGAACACCAACAAAATCACGGCGCGGCACGTAAACAAGGGAAAAGCACACTCTGAAATTTTTTCTTTTCGCTCTCTTTTTTTTGCGCTCTTTTTTTTTGCGCTGCTTCTTTTTTTTTTGCGAAAAAGCACTATAATGGCGAGTGTCTCAAAACTCTTCCTAGGTCAAACTGACAGGATGGGCACAAAATTTTTTTTTTCGACAATTTTTTTTTTCGACTGCCCGGACCCAAAAGCTGGAAACGGGTCAAAAAAAACTTCCTATAATGGCACCTGTCTCAAAACACTCAGAAACACCTAAAAATAGGATAGCCAGAATTTTTTTCGAAAAATGCGTTTTCGAAAAATTTTGGGCCTAAACGGAGCGTGGCTACCCGACTCTTTTATTTTCCGAAACCTACTCCGGCAAGGAAACACGAATCGGAATCTAGATGGATCTCGAAAACAAACCTAATATGCAAGGAACTCGGATTGGTGGTGGATATATGGTGGTGGTATATGGCAGCGGTGGTGGTAGCGGTGGTAGTATATGGATATGGATCGGTGGTGGTATATGGACACGGATTGGTGGTGGTATATGGATACGGATTCGGAGCGGTGGCGGATAAGCGGTGGTGGTAGATGGCAGGGGCGATGATGATGGTGCGGCGGCGGCGTGACAACTTATGACCAGAACTCGAAACTCTAAAAGACTAGACTCTAAGACCAGCAACTAGACACGACGATGCAACCGCAAATTCAACAAAGCAAAACCCTAAAAAGATTATGCAAAGGCTCAGATTGGTTCGGATATGATGAACTAACCCTAATTTTTTTTTGGCTTTTTCGTGGACTGTAGGTATGAAGAACAGACTCGATCTAAACTACGAAAAACTGTAAAATCTCACCGAGCAACCTGGAAATCTGATACCACTTGATAGAGGAAAAGGTGTCCCGTCTTTCGATGAGATGGTGGATTTCGCTTTGGTGGAAGTCGACTTTGACGATCCGACTACGAACGTGCGAGGACGTCGCGCCTTAGCAATCGCTAAACCAACTCCGAGAGGTTATTGACCACGCCGGAGCACGATCAACCTGACCACGAGGGTCTGTTTCCTGCGAGCAAACGAAGAACAAGCAAGAAACTAAGATTGCAATCTGGATATTGCGAATATAAGATGAAAGCTTTATTGATCAAGATGGGGTTCTGTGACGCCTTTGTCTGGTCGTTGAACACAAACGAAGTACGCGAAGTTGCAGCTATGGCGAACTTTTAATCTAAACAAAACCCAAAGTCTAAACGATGCCCTAAGGGCTGTATATATGGAGGAAGAGGGGGGAATTTCGTGGCCCTTGGTGGAGGGATCCGAAATCAACCCTATCTCTTGTTTCCCCACACATACGGACTCTAAAAATAGCCTATACTTATGTATTTCGAAATTACATGGGCCTGGCCCAATAATAAGGTGACGCAGCACCTAAAATAGCCTCGGGACGAAATTTAGGAAGTGGCATCTTGTATATTTCGTCCAAGGCTTCATGCACCCATTATGGTGGCTTCAAAGTCCTGAAATCATCACTTGTAACTCCGTTCTTGTTCCCCTTGCGCATGCCATCATCTCCATGCTTGTTCTTGCTCCAATGTTCATCCTTCTCCAAGCTAGGCCCTTCATTTGTAAGCAAAACAAATGTATCCAATTTAGGCAGCATCATATTCTCATGAACATTAGAATCATTACCAAGAAACGAAAGTACCTGGTAATTTAGTTGGCGTGCACGAGCTCTAGTAATTGGTCCAGTATGTATAGCAGCAGGGGTTGTGGGTGTAACAATTGTATTGATGTCCTCATCACTCAATAGCTTCAATCTTGGCTTTGTCAACTTCAATTCCCTGTGGAGTAACAACATAGCCAAGAAAAGATACTCGGTCGGTGCAAAAGGTGCACTTCCCAAGGTTACCAAACAAACGTGCATCACGTAGAGCAATAAAAACAGCACGTAAATGTTCCAAATGTTCTTCCAAAGATCTGCTATAAATCAGTATGTCATCAAAGTAAACTACCACAAATCGTCCAATGAAAGCACGTAAAACTTCGTTCATTAATCTCATGAAAGTACTAGGTGCATTAGTTAACCCAAAAGGCATGACTAACCACTCATATAATCCAAACTTAGTTTTAAATGCTGTTTTCCATTCATCTCCCAATTTCATACGAATTTGGTGGTAGCCACTACGCAAATCAACTTTGGAGAATATTGTAGAACCACTCAATTCATCAAGCATATCATCTAGCCTAGGAATAGGATGACGATAACGAATAGTAATATTATTAATGCCTCTACAATCAACACACATGCGTGATGTACCATCCTTTTTCGGCACTAGAATAATAGGAACAGCACAAGGACTAAGGGATTCGCGTATATAACCTTTGTCGAGAAGCTCTTGTACTTGGCGCATAATCTCCTTCGTCTCCTCTGGATTGGTACGGTATGGTGCACGGTTTGGCAGTGAAGCACCGGGAATTAAGTCGATCTGATGCTCAATCCCTCGAATAGGCGGTAATCCCGGTGGCACGTCTTGTGGAAAAACGTCAGCGAACTCCTGCAAAATGTTAGTGACAGCAGGAGGCAAAGAGGAAGGCACGTCCTCGAATGAAAATAATGCCTCTTTGCACACAAAAGCATAGCAAACAGATTTGCTGAAATCTAGCTCATCAATATCAGATTTGGTGGCAAATAAACATGCACTTTTCAATTTAATTTCAGAAGCAACACTAGATGGTTTATTATTAGGCTTCATTTGTTGCTCAAATTCTTTTGCCACAATCTGATTTTCACTCTTATTCTTCTCCTGTTGTGCTTTATTAGCTCTATTAATATCATCTTTCAAAATGGAATCAGGAGTCATAGGAAGCAAAGTAATATTTTTATCCTTATGAACAAGAGTATAGTGATTGTTTCTACCATGGTGTACAGAATTTATATCAAATTGCCATGGTCTACCAAGTAATAAGGAACATGCTTGCATAGGTACCACATCACAATCAACATAATCAGCATATGTAGAGATACTAAAATGCACACGAACAGTACGTGTTACCTTAACCTTGCCGCTGTTGTTGAACCATTGGATGTAGTAAGGATGTGGATGTGGTCTTGTGGTGAGAGAAAGCTTCTCCACCATCTCCATGCTAGCCAAGTTGTTGCAGCTCCCTCCGTGATAGAGGCAAAGGTGTCCCGTCTTTCGATGAGATGGTGGATTTCGCTTTGGTGGAAGTCGACTTTGACGATCCGACTACGAACGTGCGAGGACGTCGCGCCTTAGCAATCGCTAAACCAACTCCGAGAGGTTATTGACCACGCCGGAGCACGATCAACCTGACCACGAGGGTCTGTTTCCTGCGAGCAAACGAAGAACAAGCAAGAAACTAAGATTGCAATCTGGATATTGCGAATATAAGATGAAAGCTTTATTGATCAAGGTGGGGTTCTGTGACGCCTTTGTCTGGTCGTTGAACACAAACGAAGTACGCGAAGTTGCAGCTATGGCGAACTTTTAATCTAAACAAAACCCCCCAAGTCTAAACGATGCCCTAAGGGCTGTATATATGGAGGAAGAGGGGGGAATTTCGTGGCCCTTGGTGGAGGAGTCCGAAATCAACCCTATCTCTTGTTTCCCCACACATACGGACTCTAAAAATAGCCTATACTTATGTATTTCGAAATTACATGGGCCTGGCCCAATAATAAGGTGACGCAGCACCTAAAATAGCCTCGGGACGAAATTTATGAAGTGGCATCTTGTATATTTCGTCCAAGGCTTCATGCACCCATTATGGTGGCTTCAAAGTCCTGAAATCATCACTTGTAACTCCGTTCTTGTTCCCCTTGCGCATGCCATCATCTCCATGCTTGTTCTTGCTCCAATGTTCATCCTTCTCCAAGCTAGGCCCTTCATTTGTAAGCAAAACAAATGTATCCAATTTAGGCAGCATCATATTCTCATGAACATTAAAATCATTACCAAGAAACGAAAGTACCTGGTAATTTAGTTGGCGTGCACGAGCTCTAGTAATTGGTCCAGTATGTATAGCAGCAGGGGCTGTGGGTGTAACAATTGTATTGATGTCCTCATCAAAACATTGTAAGATAGACAGGTGCAATGGATAGTAGGGAAGAAAACAGGGCATGAAATAATTCACATATATGTTGTCTAACCAAACAGAATAGCAGGACATAATTTCACATATCTGATGGCTAATTAAACAGGATAGCATGACACAATTTCACATGTATGATGGCTAACTAAACGGGATAGAATGACATACTTCAAAATATGATGACTATATGAACATGATGACATGATATAACTATACGATGTGTCTATGAAAGTGGTTGGCATGCCATAAATCACAAACATGTTGTCGATGGAAACATGATGGCATGATATAATTCACGGATAGAATGACATAATTCAAAATATGATGACTATGTGAACAGGATGAGATGATATAACTATATTATGTCTTTATAAAATGGGTTGGCATGCCATAATTCAGATACATGTTGTCTATGTAAACATCATGGCATGATATAATTCAAATATATGACTTATATACTAAGGAAGTGAGTAGAGGGCAATCGCATATATGATGTGTCAACTAAGGAGATGGCATTCAATATCGTGTATATGATGTAAAAACTAAGCATTGCAATACAACATATGCATGATATGAGTAATATAACCCTGCCAAGTTTGAGCATACACCTCAGAGGGATAATAGGACTGGTCATTTGCCTCTGAATCCTCCTCTGAAGAGCTATCTGTAACCAGCAAGATATCTGCTTCAGCAGGTAGCATTGTCTACTCTGAAGACCATGTTTTCACTCCAGATTTCTCCATCACCAATTCAAATGGCTGATGCACAGGAAGAGCAGTTGAATATACAAACATTGTCGACAAAAGCAATGAGAAATACAAAAAAAAGACGGCATAATATAATTCACATATATGACGCTTGGCTAAACAGCATGTGATAGAGGCAAAGGTGTCCCGTCTTTCGATGAGATGATGGATTTCGCTTTGGTGGAAGTCGACTTTGACGATCCGACTACGAACGTGCGAGGACGTCGCGCCTTAGCAATCGCTAAACCAACTCCGAGAGGTTATTGACCACGCCAGAGCACGATCAACCTGACCACGAGGGTCTGTTTCCTGCGAGCAAACGAAGAACAAGCAAGAAACTGAGATTGCAATCTGGATATTGCGAATATAAGATGAAAGCTTTATTGATCAAGGTGGGGTTCTGTGACGCGTTTGTCTGGTCGTTGAACACAAACGAAGTACGCGAAGTTGCAGCTATGGCGAACTTTTAATCTAAACAAAACCCAAAGTCTAAACGATGCCCTAAGGGCTGTATATATGGAGGAAGAGGGGGGGAATTTCGTGGCCCTTGGTGGAGGGGTCCGAAATCAACCCTATCTCTTGTTTCCCCACACATACGGACTCTAAAAATAGCCTATACTTATGTATTTCGAAATTACATGGGCCTGGCCCAATAATAAGGTGACGCAGCACCTAAAATAGCCTCGGGACGAAATTTATAAAGTGGCATCTTGTATATTTCGTCCAAGGTGATAGAGGCGAGGGTCCCGATCTTTCGATGAGATGATGGATATCGCTTTGGTGGAAGTCGACTTTGACGATCCGACTACGAACGTGCGAGGACGTCGCGCCTTAGCAATCGCTAAACCAACTCCGAGAGGTTATTGACCACGCCGGAGCACGATCAACCTGACCACGAGGGTCTGTTTCCTGCGAGCAAACGAAGAACAAGCAAGAAACTAAGATTGCAATCTGGATATTGCGAATATAAGATGAAAGCTTTATTGATCAAGGTGGGGTTCTGTGACGCCTTTGTCTGGTCGTTGAACACAAACGAAGTACGCGAAGTTGCAGCTATGGCGAACTTTTAATCTAAACAAAACCCCAAAGTCTAAACGATGCCCTAAGGGCTGTATATATGGAGGAAGAGGGGGGAATTTCGTGGCCCTTGGTGGAGGGGTCCGAAATCAACCCTATCTCTTGTTTCCCCACACATACGGACTCTAAAAATAGCCTATACTTATCTATTTCGAAATTACATGGGCCTGGCCCAATAATAAGGTGACGCAGCACCTAAAATAGCCTCGGGACGAAATTTATGAAGTGGCATCTTGTATATTTCGTCCAAGGCTTCATGCACCCATTATGGTGGCTTCAAAGTCCTGAAATCATCACTTGTAACTCCGTTCTTGTTCCCCTTGCGCATGCCATCATCTCCATGCTTGTTCTTGCTCCAATGTTCATCCTTCTCCAAGCTAGGCCCTTCATTTGTAAGCAAAACAAATGCATCCAATTTAGGCAGCATCATATTCTCATGAACATTAGAATCATTACCAAGAAACGAAAGTACCTGGTAATTTAGTTGGCGTGCACGAGCTCTAGTAATTGGTCCAGTATGTATAGCAGCAGGGGCTGTGGGTGTAACAATTGTATTGATGTCCTCATCACTACTCAGACAAGGAAACACGAATCGGAAATTAGATGGATCCCGAAAACAAACCTAATATGCAAGGAACTCGGATTGGTGGTGGATATATGGTGGTGGTATATGGCAGCGGTGGTGGTAGCGGTGGTAGTATATGGATATGGATCGGTGGTGGTATATGGACACGGATTGGTGGTGGTATATGGATACGGATTCGGAGCGGTGGCGGATAAGCGGTGGTGGTAGATGGCAGGGGCGATGATGATGGTGCGGCGGCGGCGTGACAACTTATGACCAGAACTCGAAACTCTAAAAGACTAGACTCTAAGACCAGCAACTAGACACGACGATGCAACCGCAAATTCAACAAAGCAAAACCCTAAAAAGATTATGCAAAGGCTCAGATTGGTTCGGATATGATGAACTAACCCTAATTTTTTTTGTGGCTTTTTCGTGGACTGTAGGTATGAAGAACAGACTCGATCCAAACTACGAAAAACTGTAAAATCTCACCGAGCAACCTGGAAATCTGATACCACTTGATAGAGGCGGAGGTGTCCCGTCTTTCGATGAGATGATGGATATCGCTTTGGTGGAAGTCGACTTTGACGATCCGACTACGAACGTGCGAGGACGTCGCGCCTTAGCAATCGCTAAACCAACTCCGAGAGGTTATTGACCACGCCGGAGCACGATCAACCTGACCACGAGGGTCTGTTTCCTGCGAGCAAACGAAGAACAAGCAAGAAACTGAGATTGCAATCTGGATTTGCGAATATAAGATGAAAGCTTTATTGATCAAGGTGGGGTTCTGTGACGCCTTTGTCTGGTCGTTGAACACAAACGAAGTACGCGAAGTTGCAGCTATGGCGAACTTTTAATCTAAACAAAACCCAAAGTCTAAACGATGCCCTAAGGGCTGTATATATGGAGGAAGAGGGGGGAATTTCGTGGCCCTTGGTGGAGGGGTCCGAAATCAACCATATCTCTTGTTTCCCCACACATACGGACTCTAAAAATAGCCTATACTTATGTATTTCGAAATTACATGGGCCTGGCCCAATAATAAGGTGACGCAGCACCTAAAATAGCCTCGGGACGAAATTTATGAAGTGGCATCTTGTATATTTCGTCCAAGGCTTCATGCACCCATTATGGTGGCTTCAAAGTCCTGAAATCATCACTTGTAACTCCATTCTTGTTCCCCTTGCGCATGCCATCATCTCCATGCTTGTTCTTGCTCCAATGTTCATCCTTCTCCAAGCTAGGCCCTTCATTTGTAAGCAAAACAAATGTATCCAATTTAGGCAGCATCATATTCTCAAGAACATTAGAATCATTACCAAGAAACGAAAGTACCTGGTAATTTAGTTGGCGTGCACGAGCTCTAGTAATTGGTCCAGTATGTATAGCAGCAGGGGCTGTAGGTGTAACAATTGTATTGATGTCCTCATCATCCTCCCCTTCTTGAAATGAAGTCGTCCTCGACGGAAGTTCATCCTCCTCACCCAAATAAGGCTTCAAATCTGCAATGTTAAAAGTGGGACTATCCCCAAAATCTGCAGGCAGCTCAAGTTTATATGCATTATCATTTATTTTCTCTAACACCTTAAAGGGACCATCAGCACGTGGCATTAGCTTTGATTTGCGCAAATCAGGAAATCTATCCTTACGCAAATGTAACCAAACAAGATCTCCAGGTGCAAACACAACATGTTTTCTACCCTTATCTCCAGCAAGTTTATATTTAGCATTCATACGCTCAATGTTTTCCTTAGTTAACTCATGCATTTTTAAAATCAATTCAGCACGTTGTTTAGCATCAAAATTAACCTTCTCCGACGATGGAAACCATACACAACTTCAAAAGGGCACATCTTAGTAGTAGAATGCAATGAACGATTATAAGCAAATTCAATATGAGGCAAGCATTCCTCCCACATTTTCTTATTATTCTTCAAAACAGCCCTAAGCATAGTAGACAATGTTCTATTGACTACTTCAGTTTGTCCATCAGTTTGGGGGTGACAAGTAGTACTAAAAAGCAGTTTAGTCCCCAACTTAGCCCATAAACATCTCCAAAAGTGGCTAAGAAATTTAGTATCACGATCTGAAACAATAGTATTTGGCACACCATGCAAGCGAATAATTTCACGAAAGAACAAATCAGCAACATTAACAGCATCATCGCTTTTATGACATGGTATAAAGTGTGCCATTTTCGAGAATCTATCCACGACAACAAATACGCTATCCCTCCCCTTCTTTGTTCGAGGTAAACCTAAAACAAAGTCCATAGATATATCCTCCCAAGGAACACTAGGTACAGGCAAAGGCATATATAAACCATGAGGATTGAGTCGTGACTTAGCTTTTTGACATGTAGTGCATCGAGCAATAAAACGCTCAACATCCCGTCTCATCTTTGGCCAAAAGAAATGTGTAGCAAGTACGTCCTCCGTCTTCTTCACGCCAAAATGTCCCATTAATCCTCCTCCATGCGCCTCCTGCAACAACAAAAGACGAACGGAGCTAGCTGGAATGCATAGCTTGTTAGCACGAAACACAAATCCATCGTTAACAACAAACTTGTTCCACATTCTTCCTTCTTTACAATTATGCATTACATCTTTAAAATCAGCATCATGCACATATTGATCTTTGATGGTCTCCAAACCAAATATTTTGAAGTCAAGTTGTGAAAGCATAGTATAGCAACGAGACAAAGCATCAGCAATAACATTTTCTTTTCCCTTCTTGTGTTTAATGACATAAGGGAAAGTCTCAATGAATTCAACCCATTTAGCATGTCTACGATTCAGTTTAGCTTGACTTTTAATATGTTTCAATGATTCATGATCAGAATGTATAACAAATTCTTTGGGCCATAAATAATGTTGCCATGTTTCTAAAGTCCGAACAAGAGCATATAATTCTTTATCATAAGTAGAATAATTCAGACTAGGCCCACTCAATTTTTCAGAAAAGTATGCAACAGGTTTGCCATCTTGTAATAACACACCTCCTAATCCAATTCCACTAGCATCACATTCAAGCTCAAAAGTCTTATTAAAATCAGGAAGTTGGAGTAAAGGAGCATGTGTCAACCTATCTTTCAATACCGTGAAGGCTTCTTCCTGTGCGGTACCCCAAACAAAAGGCACATCCTTCTTTGTAAGCTCGTTGAGAGGTGCAGCAATGGTGCTGAAATCTCTCACAAAACGCCTATAGAATCCAGCGAGGCCAAGAAAACTCCTCACTTGTGTGACCGTTTTGGGCTGCGGCCAACTCTCAATAGCTTCAATCTTGGCTTTGTCAACTTCAATTCCCTGTGGAGTAACAACATAGCCAAGAAAAGATACTCGGTCGGTGCAAAAGGTGCACTTCCCAAGGTTACCAAACAAACGTGCATCACGTAGAGCAATAAAAACAGCACGTAAATGTTCCAAATGTTCTTCCAAAGATCTGCTATAAATCAGTATGTCATCAAAGTAAACTACCACAAATCGTCCAATGAAAGCACGTAAAACTTCGTTCATTAATCTCATGAAAGTACTAGGTGCATTAGTTAACCCAAAAGGCATGACTAACCACTCATATAATCCAAACTTAGTTTTAAATGCTGTTTTCCATTCATCTCCCAATTTCATACGAATTTGGTGGTAGCCACTACGCAAATCAACTTTGGAGAATATTGTAGAACCACTCAATTCATCAAGCATATCATCTAGCCTAGGAATAGGATGACGATAACGAATAGTAATATTATTAATGCCTCTACAATCAACACACATGCGTGATGTACCATCCTTTTTCGGCACTAGAATAATAGGAACAGCACAAGGACTAAGGGATTCGCGTATATAACCTTTGTCGAGAAGCTCTTGTACTTGGCGCATAATCTCCTTCGTCTCCTCTGGATTGGTACGGTATGGTGCACGGTTTGGCAGTGAAGCACCGGGAATTAAGTCGATCTGATGCTCAATCCCTCGAATAGGCGGTAATCCCGGTGGCACGTCTTGTGGAAAAACGTCAGCGAACTCCTGCAAAATGTTAGTGACAGCAGGAGGCAAAGAGGAAGGCACGTCCTCGAATGAAAATAATGCCTCTTTGCACACAAAAGCATAGCAAACAGATTTGCTGAAATCTAGCTCATCAATATCAGATTTGGTGGCAAATAAACATGCACTTTTCAATTTAATTTCAGAAGCAACACTAGATGGTTTATTATTAGGCTTCATTTGTTGCTCAAATTCTTTTGCCACAATCTGATTTTCACTCTTATTCTTCTCTTGTTGTGCTTTATTAGCTCTATTAATATCATCTTTCAAAATGGAATCAGGAGTCATAGGAAGCAAAGTAATATTTTTATCCTTATGAACAAGAGTATAGTGATTGTTTCTACCATGGTGTACAGAATTTTTATCAAATTGCCATGGTCTACCAAGTAATAAGGAACATTCTTGCATAGGTACCACATCACAATCAACATAATCAGCATATGTAGAGATACTAAAATGCACACGAACAGTACGTGTTACCTTAACCTTGCCGCTGTTGTTGAACCATTGGATGTAGTAAGGATGTGGATGTGGTCTTGTGGTGAGAGAAAGCTTCTCCACCATCTCCATGCTAGCCAAGTTGTTGCAGCTCCCTCCGTCTATTATGACGCGCACAGAACGTTCCTTCACAACTCCCTTGGTATGGAACAAATTGTGCCTCTGATTTTTCTCAGCTTGTGTGACCTGCACACTCAAAACACGTTGAGCAACTAAACATTCATACCTGTCAGCGTCTTCAGGAGCCATGTATTGCGTCTCATGATCAGAATCATCTCCACCATGTTCTTCACGTGTAATAAGAGCCAATGTCTCCTCATCATAATCACTAGCAGACTCATATCCACCATCCGCGGTAGCAATCATCACACGCGGAGATTTGCATTCTCTCGCATAATGACCTCCTCCCTTACAACGACGACAAATAATATCACTTGTGTGCCCTGTTGATGCCATGGAAGAAGAAGAACGCTGTGCAGGCCCCGCAGGCGCGCTCTTGGCAGATAATGGTGGTTGTGCCTGTTTTCTTGTATCACGGCTGGAGGTGGCACCGGATGGAGGTGCTGGTGCAGTTGAAGTAGAAGATGCACGTGGTGTCCATGATGAAGGTCGGCCTGCAGAAAAGTTAGTTCGCCCCAATGCTTGTCGATCCTGCACTTCACGTTCAGCTTTACAAGCAAGATGGACTAAACGAGTGATATTAGTATACTCCTTATAGTCTAGAATGGTCTGAATCTCTCTATTTAATCCACCCAGAAAACGTGCAAGCATAGCTTCATTCTCCTCAACAATACCACATCTAATCATGCCAGTTTGTAATTCCTGATAATATTCTTCTACAGAATTTTTCCCTTGTCTTAAACGCTGCAATTTTTGAAGCAATTCACGTTGATAATATGGTGGAACCCAACGCGTACGCATAGCAGTTTTCAAAGCAGCCCAAGTAGTTGGAATAGGATATAATCTACAATGTTCAGACCACCATACACATGCAAAACTAGTGAAAGCACAAACGGCAGCAGCAACACGTCTCTCCTCAGGATATTGTAAACATGTAAATCGTTGTTCAGTTTCTAACTCCCAAGTAAGATATATATCAGGAACATATCTACCCTCAAATGGTGGAATATTCAATTTCAGTTTAGGAATATGGACATCATCTCGTACCTGAGGTGGTGGTGCAGGCCGACCATTACGAATATATACCTGAGGTCGACCTGCTGGTGGTGGTGCTGGTGGCTGCTCGTAGATCTGATTTTGATCAACCTCATCCTCATAATCGCCCGCATACTCATCATCCTCCTGGGTACCAGCAACAGCAGTAGCAGGAGCCACAGAAGTATCAACAGCAGCACCAACAGTTTGGCCAAACGCAAGAGGAACACGGCTCGCTCGGCGAAGGTCTATTTCGCGACGTGGAGGTAGTCGTTGTTGTTGTTGTTGGAGAGGTGCGTTAGGTGCAGCGGGTGGTGGTGGTGGAAGACGCGCGAGCAATTCATTAAATCTGTTATCGAGCTTTGTTTCGAACGTCTTCTCAAGGCCAGTGATCTTCTCCATGGCCTCTTCAAAATTGTTCAGCACATCTTGCACCTGTTCAGTCATCATTTGCTGAAACTTATCATGAAGCTCCTTGTTCGATAAATTCTCCCAGTCAATCTCGTCGGCTTGTGATCCTGGCATGGTTAGCAGCAATAGAAACACACAAGAATATGATCCTATAGACTACGAACAAGTGGTGGTGGTGGGTGTCACAAATCCGTCAAGCAAAACTCAAATTCTTACCAGTTCTTACCCAGCAACAGGCGGTGATCGGCAACCGTTGTAGTCAAAACTCTCAAAGCTTGGATAGAGCGATTACCAGGGAGAGTCAAACGCACGACGTAGATGTATGTGGAGCTGGGAAGGCTTATAATATTGTAGCAAAAAGGGTCAGCAATAATCAATTCAGAGATGCAAAGTTGAATAAACGCTCAACGACGGTACTGTGCTGGTCCTAGGCTAGACTGTGCTAGAGACGCGAGCCTAGAACACCAACAAAATCACGGCGCGGCACGTAAACAAGGGAAAAACACACTCTGAATTTTTTTTTTCGCTCTTTTTTTTTGCGCTCTTTTTTTTTTGCGCTGTTTTTTTTGCGAAAAATCACTATAATGGCGAGTGTCTCAAAACTCTTCCTAGCTCAAACTGACAGGATGGGCACGAAATTTTTCGACCAATTTTTTTTTTTCGACTGCCCGGACCCAAAAACTGGAAACGGGTCAAAAAAAACTTCCTATAATGGCACCTGTCTCAAAACACTCAGAAACACCTAAAAATAGGATAGCCAGAAAATTTTTCGAAAAATGCATTTTCGAAAAATTTTGGGCCTAAACGGAGCGTGGCTACCCGACTCTTTTTCCGAAACCTACTCCGGCAAGGAAACACGAATCGGAATCTAGATGGATCCCGAAAATAAACCTAATAAGCAAGGAACTCGGATACCACTTGAAAAAATCTGGAAATCTGATACCACTTGATAGAGGCAAAGGTGTCCCGTCTTTCGATGAGATGATGGATTTCGCTTTGGTGGAAGTCGACTTTGATGATCCGACTACGAACGTGCGAGGACGTCGCGCCTTAGCAATCGCTAAACCAACTCCGAGAGGTTATTGACCACGCCAGAGCACGATCAACCTGACCACGAGGGTCTGTTTCCTGCGAGCAAACGAAGAACAAGCAAGAAACTGAGATTGCAATCTGGATATTGCGAATATAAGATGAAAGCTTTATTGATCAAGGTGGGGTTCTGTGACGCCTTTGTCTGGTCGTTGAACACAAACGAAGTACGCGAAGTTGCAGCTATGGCGAACTTTTAATCTAAAGAAAACCCAAAGTCTAAACGATGCCCTAAGGGCTGTATATATGGAGGAAGAGGGGGGGAATTTCGTGGCCCTTGGTGGAGGGGTCCGAAATCAACCCTATCTCTTGTTTCCCCACACATACGGACTCTAAAAATAGCCTATACTTATGTATTTCGAAATTACATGGGCCTGGCCCAATAATAAGGTGACGCAGCACCTAAAATAGCCTCGGGACGAAATTTATGAAGTGGCATCTTGTATATTTCGTCCAAGGCTTCATGCACCCATTATGGTGGCTTCAAAGTCCTGAAATCATCACTTGTAACTCCGTTCTTGTTCCCCTTGCGCATGCCATCATCTCCATGCTTGTTCTTGCTCCAATGTTCATCCTTCTCCAAGCTAGGCCCTTCATTTGTAAGCAAAACAAATGTATCCAATTTAGGCAGCATCATATTCTCATGAACATTAAAATCATTACCAAGAAACGGAAGTACCTGGTAATTTAGTTGGCGTGCACGAGCTCTAGTAATTGGTCCAGTATGTATAGCAACAGGGGCTGTGGGTGTAACAATTGTATTGATGTCCTCATCAGCATGGCATTGCATAACTCACATATATAATGCCTTGCAACAAGATAGCATTGCATAATTCACATATATAATGTCTTGCAACAAGATGGCATTGCATAATTCAAATATATGGTAATTAGACACTAAAAAAGTGGCATTCACACAACACATGTCTAAACTAAGCAAATGACATAGCAATGCAAGATACCATACGCACGATATGAGCAACATAACCCTGCCAAGTTAGAGCATGCACCTCGAGGGGGAAATAGGACTGGTCATCTGTCTCTGAATCCTCCTATGAGGAGCTATCTGTAACCAGCAAAACATGCGCTTCGTCAGATAGCATTGTCTGCTCTAAAGACCTTGTTTCCACTCCAGATTTTTCCATGATCGTGCCGAATGGCTGATGCACAGGAAGAGTAATTGAATGTACTAAAATTGTTGACAAATTTAACACATAATAAAAAATGATGTCATGATATAATTCACATATAAGATGACTGGCTAACCAGGGTGGCATTGCAACATTCACATATATGATGCCTGGCTAAACAAGATGGCATTGCATGATTCACATATACGATAAAGAAACTAAACAGATGGCATTGACACAAAGCATGTCTAAACTAAGCAGATGACATCTTTGATGTATACAGTAAGCAATGCAAGGCACCATATGCATTATATTACCAACATCAGCATGCCAAGTTAGAGCGAAGACCTCATGGGGTAAATAGGAGTGGTCTTCTGCTTCTGAATCCCCCTCAGAACAGTTATCTTCCTCTTGATTACGATCCGAAATGGGTGGAGGGGGGCTGCCTTTGCGCCCACCATGGAGCGACGTCTGCATGAAATTTTATTGCCACGCAAGGCTCATCTCTTTTGCTCTACATGTTCAGTTCCATTGTGTACAATAACTGACATGCATAGGAATAAAACATAGTGAGATTATGTAAGGAGTGCATGCACAAATCCAGAGTGATGGTAGCAAACTATGGATAGACCCAAAACTAATGATAGCAGGCAGATAATAGCTTTAGTTAAAAATATAGATAATTGCTCCTTTAATGTTTGTTTGCACCCAACATGAAACTCATAGTAGACACCCAAGATTAACCAGATAGTAGACAAATAATACTGATTGCTGCCCCAATATGTAGCCCACAACCATTTAAAAACTCAAGTTTCAGCATAAGTTTGGACGTGGCTTGGAGTCTAATAGGTGAACACGATAATAAAGTAGCATGTCATCATATTAAGAGATGCATAACGTAAGCAGACACGGAAGAGTACAACCGCTTTGGCGAAGCCATGTCGATCTCGGTGTGATTGGGTTGGCCGGTGAGCATGCTCTGGCTGACTTGGCTGTCGGAGGAGGGGAAGAAGATCTTAGGCGTCTGGAGATGAGCCCGAGGTACTGCTCCGCTGTGATGGAGCGTTTCATCGTTGGAGCAGCTACGGTGAGTTGTACGACGCCGAGGCTGAAGCAGGACAAGAGAGACAACGTTAACCTGAGTGGAATTCTAATAGCATCTCTAATAGATGACATAAAATATATAACCACAAAGTTCTAGATGTAAAATACATCAGCCGCTCATCTCTGAACTTAACTGTCGAAACTGAATTTAACTGTCGAAACTGGACTTGACTGTCGAAACTGAATTTTGCTATCGAAACTGAAATTTACTGTTGAAACTGAACGCACTAGAGGTGAGGCTACACGTTAGTCAACTGACTTTTTCATCTCTGGTCAGTCGATTTTGTAGCCGTTGGGTACGAAATCAAGGGCCTTTAGTTCATCTTCAACCTCCACCCTCCGGACCCGCCAACCACCACCGGCCAAACAGGCGCCCGCCGCCGGCGGTGCGCCGCCCCGCCCGCACCGAAAACACTCCCCACCGCCGGTCCGCCACCGCCCCGGCCATCCCTCTAGGCCCCCATGCCGAGCTTTTTCTTCGGCGATCCCCACGCCACCGCCCCACCACCGTCGGCGACCACTGCCCCCACCCTGAACCCTAAGATAGATAGTGGGGTACCTCCCCGGCGAGCCCCCCTCCCCGCTGCGGCTGGTTCTTCCTTAACTCCGGCGAGCCCCCCCCCCCTAAAAATTGACTGACCCAAAAG